>NC_031495.1:26679999-26714239 GCF_000237925.1 Schistosoma mansoni
GCTGATGAGTGAGATAGTAGAATTAACAGAAGTAATAGTAGCAGATGACGACCACCCAACCTGTCCATTATTATCATCTATAGGTAAATAGTGAGTAACACAGATAGATAGAGGAGGAAGAAGAAGAAGAAGAAGAGGAAGTAAAACACACAAAATTATCAACTATTAAGCAAAGGTGACAAAACACATTAAAACACTACCACCACACATGATACCACTAGTCACAAATTTTAGGAGTCGATTAGTTCTACCCAGTAACAAGGTGCATTAGCAGATCACAGCATGAAACATTGGGGCGCGTTGTTCTTGAAGATGCAGCACCAACATCAACCGGTGGAAAGAGCTACACACACACACACACACACACTCACTAGCCCTCACCCATCACTGCCGCCGCCCAATGCCAGCCAAAACAACACCCCACTTCCACCCCCAACCCCTCAACCTCAAACACAAACCCACGACGCTCCCACCCGCCCGCCTCCTTTACCATCACCGCCGAACACCACTCCGTCGAAGATGTATCACCAACCCGGAAATCACAACAGTTTACAATCACCCCACCCCACTTCCCATTTCCAGCTTGTTGTTGTTGGTAGTAGTAATAACAATAACAACACCTCCAACAAACTACACCACCAGCAAAACACAACATTACCACTTACACACCATCTTAATCTCTTCTTAATTCATCACGACTCATTTATTATAAAACTCTAGCCACATTACGTCCTCTCAATCCTATCACATACACTTGCACACATTACAGTCATGAAAATATGTGGAGAGCAGGACAGCACGTTGAAAATACTCAAGTGTCTGGATGAGAGTCGCTTACATTTGAGCAACAACATTGTCTGTGTGTTTACATAAATCAACAGATAAATAAACGTAAAATACCCTCTCTTCAATAAGTCATCGTTTCGACTTACTCAACTGTGCATTTCATTACCTTCTTCGCAGTAGGTGTTGTTGAAATATCCTTGCGTTTTAGTATGAAATACCTCTGATTGTTGAGGGAGTAGTTGTCAATCATAATACTCACCTGTAATTAAGAGATTGATGTCAACTCCTAATCATGAGCATCCACCTCTCTATGATGATTACTCCTATGGCGGAAGCTAGCCATCATTTCCGGAATGTGTTCAGTAAAACAACTTTATCAGACTGTATATTCAAACAATTTATAATACAAACTGCATGTTATTTTGGTTGTCGTCCAAATGTTCATCGTCATTTGCCTTGTTTATATAGAAACTTATATTACTCTGTCTCAGTGTTGTTGTTAAGTGATTTTACCGCATTCCATTTTCATCCAATTTCTATTCAAATTGTTCAAATGGTTGAGGACGGAATAGAAGAAGCTTTCGCTTTACGGGCTTCCGTGTCTTGTAGCAGTGGATCACCAATACCTCCAGGCAAAAACCTAGATATATGAACGATGATAGAGGAAAAAAGTATTTGGTAAATCATAATAAGTCATTCTTAATCCTTAAGAATAAGTCAAGTTTCCTCCTAAAGGACTCCTGGGAAGTCGCTTGGACTAGCTCAGTCGGCAGAGAATTCCAGCACTTGACAACTCTAACGGAGTAGAAGTTGTGTCTGCAGTCTGTTCTGCTATATAGGGTCTCCAATTTCTGGGTGTTACCTCTTAGGTTAGTGTTATGACTAAGTTTAAGATGTTTAAGGGGATGACCAGAAGTATCATGGATACTGTAAGTCATAAGAAGGTCACATCTAAGACGCCTGTACTCTAACGGGTAAAGGTGAAGTGATTGGAGGCGCTCTTCATTAGGTTTGAATTTGAGTCCCCGTACTGATTTCGTGGCTCGACGTTGGATACGTTCCAGAGTGTCTTTATCCTTTTGGAGGGAGGGAGGAAATACTATGTTTCCGTTCTCTAAATGGGAACGAATAAAACTATTAAAGATTATGTGGAAGGTTCTACCGTCAAACTGGCCAAAAATGCGCTTCAATGTTACTAGTGCAAGGTTTGCTTGAAAGGCGTTTTTGTCACAGTTCGCATACGACTTCAGGTCGTAGGGTACCAACATTCCCAAATCTTTTTCGACTCGGGAAACTTCTAGAGGGGAGTTACCTAAGTTATAACTATAGTCTGCAACATGTCCCAACTTTGAAGTCGGGTCAGATCCTCCAGAAGAACTAGTATATCATTATGATTACGTATCTCTCTCCAAAGTTTCACATCATCAGCAAAAAGCAATAAGTCAGATGAAACTTGTTGAGGAAGATCGTTGATGTAAATCAAGAAGAGAAGAGGTCCTAGTAGTGAGCCCTGGGGGACCCCACTAGGACATTCCATAGCCTGAGAGAGAGTGAAATTAACCCTGACCTTAAAGTGTCGGTTTTCTAGATATGAAGTGAGCCAGTCAATCAAAAGGAGTCTTATACCTAATCGTCTAAGCTTCTTGATAAGACATACGTGGTTGACCCTATCAAAAGCTTTTGAGAAATCCAGGTAGATGACGTCAACCTTCCCCTTGCGATCAAGGATGGTTGTCCATCTACCCACCGCAGTCAGCAGGTTGGTCATACAAGAATGACCTTTTCTGAAACCATGCTGTCAAGGTGAGAAGAACTTTAAGGATGATAAGCATTCTTGAATACTGTCGTGTATTAGGGATGCCATAATTTTGGAAGGTATGGAGAGAAGGGCCACTGGTCGGTAGCTTGAGGGTTCACTGCGTCGACCTCCTTTGAAAATTGGTGTGATGTGGGCCAGCTTCCAAATTTCCGGTAGTTTGCCTCTGCTTAGCAAGTGTGCAAACATCACGCTAGGTGGTGTCGCCAGGATTGAAGCTGCTTCCCTCAATACATCGGAATGAACCATATCCGGACCGGCAGAAGTGTCTTTTCTTAGGTGCTGCAGTTTACGGAGCATTAGGTCAGCACTCAGGTCCACTTCGGAAAGTCCTGTACAGGTGCAGGTGAAGCTTTCGTCAGTATAGTTGATGTTGGTCAGCTGGAATGTCTGGGAGTATTGTTCAGCCAAAAGGTTAGCGGCATCACTGTCGTTATTGGTCGGGCCATTAGGACCTAGCAGTTGGGAAACTCCAGTTTCGCCTTATCGAAGAGAAGCTGCGTAACTGAATAAGCTTTTCAGATTGGAGACGAATTTATCGATAAGCTTGGTCTGGAACTGAAGCCTGTCTTCTCTTATTACCTTTGAACACATGTTCCTTGTGCGTTTATATTGCCTGTATGCGTCATTATTGTCGGTTCGTTTATATTCGGCCCAACAGTGCCTTTTGCGGCTTAGCAAACGACGAGTGCGGTTCTTGATGATTGTAGGTTGTTTGTAGCTTTTTGGGACCATTTGAGGAACTGAATGCTCAGTAGCACATAAGACCGTGTGCAGTAAAAATTCCCAATGAGCATACACTTCAAGTTGAGGGCGAACATCCCAATCCACCTGTTGTAGATAGTCCTGTAAAGCTAACACATTCAACCGTTTGAAATTCCAGCGCCTGTTGCTAGTGGGATATCTTAGCTTCGTTTTGCTGATAAAGCTGAATAATAGGACGGCGTGATCACTTTTCCCCAGGGGACGCATGTTGAGAAAACAGTGACTACTGTCTGGCGTGCGAATGAGGTAAAAATAAAATGAAATTGATGCTCCAAAGCTTGACTACGACTACGAAAGCAGTTTTTTAATGGGTTGTAATGGATAGTAGTTATCGTCCAACCAAGGTTAACTTGCAATTATGAAACACTATCTTATTTATCACATTAATGTCGTCGAAAATATATGGGTCATGTGAGCCCTCTGTTTACCACTATTTGCAGATTCGGCAGAAATGGCTGTTAGTGGGTGGGTGCATCAAATATTCCTTCGTTCATCTTAGCAATCAGTCAGATCCGTTCTTGGATCCACATCATTTCCGTCGTCACTTTAAGCCGTTGCAAATGCCGCAATCTGTTCTGAGTCTCGCTTCGTTTAGTTCACTTTTGTTGAGGTTGCCGTTTGGAAAATGACCCTCGTATTTCTCCAGTTATTTCACGTTTGTTGGATTGAATTCTTTTCAGTTCCTCGTCAAAAATGAATAGTGGCGAGCTAGTTCCAGCCTTAAAATTCGCCAGTGTAGGTCGAGATATTTCAACGTTCACTTTAATCAGTATTGTAGAAATATTGATATTGTTTTTGGTTTAAATTTTGAAGTCAAAAAACGTTTGTATCAGTAAGCTGTCTATGGGGGTTGATTTCCAATTGCATCTGCATTAGTAGGCAAACTGAAGGAACAAAAGTATAACCTTGGAAACGAATTCCAGCTAGTGTTCCTGTTAGTTTGTTAAGTTTGATACGGTTTATTTAGTTACGGAGAGATTTTCTCGACCTCATTATTACTTAACCGTGATAGAATTTAGTAATGCTACTAATACGTATGAATAGTTATCAAAAATTTTTCAAATTCTGTAAAAGTGATAGTTATGTAAATTTCGGACAGATAACCGACAGGAATTATTTAAACATAGGTGTATTCGTGAGATGCATGCTCTAGGCTCAATGTTATTTATATTCATACCTACCATTTGATGGGGCATACAAGTTAGTTGCAAGTATCAAGTTTCACATAAGGTAGGAAACGATTTATTTGAAATATAGTTGTTATAAGTTGTTGAAATCAACAGAGCCAATATTCTACAAATATTGGTTGCATGATATTTTCGACTGAATAAGTGTTTATAAGATGATAATCAGTAAGTGATGCTCATGTGATTAACAGAGAGGGCATAAGTTGTGACTAATGGGAGTACACTCCCAACTCATATCCCTGATAATGGCTTGAATCTTAGTTAGCCCTGAGGTAAATTCCACCGTCGTGTTTTCAGTTTCCAAGAGATGTGCTCGACTGCTAATACTGATGATTTGCATGCATGGTTGTGTCTCCAAGCCCCCAAGGTTTTAAGATATTTACTAAATGAGTGGCCGCTAGGTAAACATACTATAATCATCTGCAATAGATGAATCAACGTGAATCTCACCGAACCACACCACAGAGAACCAGATCGATCATAGTTTTATCAACAAAAAAATTCCGAAGGACAATGTAAGACGTGACAATCAGGAAAGGACCTAACATAGCCTCGGATCACCATCTTGTTGTAGTCAAGATGAAACTGAGGCTAAAGAAACACTGGGAAGCTGGGAAAACCGCAGTACAATGATTCAATTAATCCTTCCTACGAGTTATTAACAAGCTCAACCAATTGAAGATAATTATCAACAACAGTTTCCACGTGTTAAAGGATCTACTGAAAGAAGAAACTACGATGGAGGACAACTTGAAATCGATCAAAGAAGCAATAACTTCAGTGCGTCAGGAAGTTCTGGGTCTCAAGAAGCATCATCATAAGGAATGGGCCTCTGTGGAAACCCTGAACAAGATTGAAGAAAGGAAGAACAAAAAGACCGCAACTAACAACAATCGAACAAGAGCAGGAAAAGTCAAAGCACAAGCTATATATACAGAAGCAAACAATTAGGCGAAGTAGATTACTAGCATCGACAAGTGGAAATACTTGGAAAATCTAGCAATGACGGCAGAAAAAGGTACAACAGAATGGGATATGGAACACATATATGATACAACGAAGAAACTAGCAGAGAGATCTAGTAATTCAGGGAGACTAGTCAAGGACAATGAAGGCAAGAAAGCCACCGAAATTCAGGGACACAGGAACAGATGAGTAGAATACCTCGAGAAATTCCTAAATAGGTCAGCTTCACTGAATCTACCAGACATCGAAGCAGTACACACATACTTTTCTATGGATGTCACTCCATTAACAATCGGACCTTACAATACACCGGCTGGAGCACTGGAGTCAAACATTGAAGTAACTGCCAATATGGTGAACAAGTGCCAACAAACTAGAGATATAGATACCTCAAGATACCAAAGAAAAGAGATCTCAGCAAGCGTGAGAACTACAGAGGCATCACATTGTTATCAGTACCAGGAAAAGTTTTCAACAGAGTGTTGCTGAACAGGATGAAAGATTCAGTAGGCACCCAACATCGAGATCAACAGGTCGGATCCCGTAGGGATTGGTCATGCACAAACCAAGTCGCGACACTACGAACCATCGTTGAACAGTCAATTGAATGGAACTCATCACTATATATCAACTTCATTGACTATATGAAAGCGTTTGACAGCGTTGATAGGAGAACCTTATGTATCCTTCTTCCATACTATGGTGTGAGTAGCGGAAGAAATCTCCAACATCGTACAGAATTCACACAACACACTACACTACATCGTGTGTCGTGAAGGACAGCTGACAGATGCATTTCAAGTAAGGACTGGAGTCAGACAAGGCTGCCTACTCTCCCCCTTCCTCTTTCTTCTGGTGGTTGGCTTGATTAAGAAGACCTCGACATCTCAGGGAACTCACGGAATACAATGGACAGCTTGGATGTAACTAGACGATTTGCACTTCTCAGACGACCTGGTCCTGCTATTCCATACTCACGAACAAGTACAGATGAAGACAACTGGTGTAGCAGAAACTTCTGTTTCATTAGGCCTCAGTATACACAAAAGAAAAAGTAAGATACCCAAATACAACACGGAGAACACCAATTCAATCACACATGATGAAGAAACTCTGGAAGATGTGGGATCTTTCACGTACCTATCGGGACAGCTTCATCGATGAACAAGGAGGATCTGATGCAAATGCAAAAGCAAGGACTGGCAAGGCAAGGGCGGCACTCCTAAGTTAAAGGACATATGGAACTAAAAACAACTGGCAGTCAATACCAAAGTCAAAACCTTTAATTCGAACGTCAAGACAGTCCTACTGTACGGAGCTAAAACGTGGAGAACTTCTATAACCATCATCAAAAATGTTCAAGTATTTATATACAGTTATCTGCGCAAGATACTCGGTATTCCTTGGCCTGATACCATCATCAACAGCTTACTATGGGAGAGGACAAACCAGCTTCCATCTGAAGAGGAGATTAGGAAGGACGTTGGAAGTGGATAGGCCATACACTGAGGAAATAATTAAACAACATCACGAAGCCAGTGCTAACTTGGAATCCTGAAGGGAATCACAGAAGAGAAATGCCGAAGAACACACTGCGGCAGGAATCGGAAGCAGACATGAAAAGGATTAATAGCAACTGGAAACAACTGGAAAGGATTGCCCAGGACAGAGCTGGATGGAGAATGCTGGTGGGTGGTCTATGCTTCTCCACGAGGGGTACCAGACGTAGGTAAGTAAGCAAGCAATCCTACACTGTATGCTTGGCATTTATAAATGATTTTGTTTACTATTTTAGGTCATGTTTGTGAATTCATATTTATTACATTCAGTAACCACTTCGATATCAGGACTTGCGTAATCTTCTTCAAGTAAAAACTTTGAGGTATGATCTCGACTTAAGCTGGGATTTCACGTTATCCTTGTCCACCTCGATTAGACTCACTGACCACTCTTTTAACTTTAACTCCCTCCAAAATGTGCGTCTAAGCTCAGTCATAGCACAAAATTCTGGGACATTACCCATGTATTAAGGGTACGTCATAGAAAATTAAATTATATTCACATCCATTCTTAATGAGTAGACTATTCTTCTAATTCACTACAACCTGATGTTTCAAGAGTCATTTTCTAGGGCTCCGACTTAAAACTTGATAAATCGTTAAAGACTCGGTGTAGTGCTCCTTACTTCCTTATTCTTCCTCCTCCTATTTTAAATAACTAGGTTCTTATCTGACGACATCGGTGACCTTATTGTACAAGACACAGAAGCCCGTTTAGCACAAGCTGCTGGGAAGAAACTTCTTTCTTTCTGTTCACAACCGCACAAACTATTCGTGTTGAACTCTGCGTTTCTGATCATAATAGAACAAAATAGGCTACATGGCTTATCTAAGCAAAACTTTTCCACTGTCTGAGGGTCTTCTCTAATTATCATGCGGTTCTAAAGAGGGACAATACAAGAAGTTTTGAGCTTCTTGGCCTTGTCTAGTCATACTTCTAAGCAATGTAATGCAACCTAGAAGTTTAAGACAGATTGCAAAGCAAATCAACACCCGTTTCATTGCTTTACCGTTGATAAACATTTTTAAGTGTGTCCTGTACAGACAATACGTTATACGTGGCATAATTCTGATACTGGTTTATTCGGGCTGCTAGATTGCAGAGAAAACTTGGAGAGCTATGCCAGGTATAAAGATATCACAGGTATTCAGCGTTTGATAGCGCCTTTACACTTAACACATTTATAACAAAATTATACGAACCCAGTCAAATTAGAAGTCATAAATGAAGGGGTTCAAAAGCATTTTTGGAAGATTATCGATATATCGGCAAGCGCTTAGTCTATGCCAGCTAGCAGTTACAAGGGATGAGCAACACAGCATACTCACCCGTGATCTGGTGCGGCTGTTTGGCGGAGTGCCTCCAGCTAGGGTGCGGCCAGCAAAATTATTGATGTCAGCATCAATGTCAAAGACTTACAGAACCATTTATTTCGGGGGTTTACTTCTCGCTACAGCTCAGTGCCCATCTAGTGGCCAACCAGAAGCTTAAACACAGCGAGCTTGCTGTTTGTAAACACTCTTCTGATAGCTTGCTGTGTTCAGCAGCACCTGGTTGTCTTTCCTTTATATAAAAGGCCATGTGGTACAATAAAGCAATGAAAGAAATGTACAGTGAAAATTTAGATCCATCGTATTCTTCACAGGTTTTTCATCTCTTCCAGACGTCCTGAAAAATAAAAAAGAAACTGTAAGTGCGTGTCAAAACATGCTCGTACATATGTAAAGACACAGAACGTGCTAAAAAGAAAAAACTGGTGTACATGAATAATGATAGCACGCGAAAGCGTTAAAATTTTGTGCTATAGTTCTTTGGATTTTTTTTTAGAAAAAAATGTGTATATGCGTATACCAGAACAATCATTTTTGTTTTTTCCACACAAAACACAAACAAACGTGATAAAGCAAAATACTATGCAGTGTTCTACATGCAGTAATCTTTCAAGTGTCCAGGAAATCCTGCCCTTCTCTCAGAGCGCGTCGTTTTGGGCCGGATGTCTGATACCAGCGACGTTTCGTCGTGATTGTTGATTATGGGCGAAGGAATCGTAATTGTGTGGCTCATGTCATTAGAGTGTTCAGAAGGAAAATCAACATTATTTTAGGTTCCTTCTAAATACTCGGCTTTAACACGGTCAGTGCTAAAGTTCTCTTTAGTTCTGTTTTTATTGATGATATAGTGTTTATGTTTGCAGTAAAGGACCTTGAAGAAATTTTATGCCATTTTGAGAAGTCGTCTTAATAATTCGCAACATACAAAAACGTATTTATTGTTTTGTAAGGCAGGTTAAACAACCAGTTGAATGTGAGTGAGTGGAAACAGATTAAACTGAATTCATGGCATCTGTAAGCCTGCTTTTGTAAGAGTTCGGATCCATATTCACTGAAAAAGGCGAAGGATCTACAAATTTTCCTGAAATTATGAGTTTCGTTCCGTAAACGATGTGTTCTGCAATGTATCTTACATCAGCTTTCATTGAACTGCGGTGAACAGTGTATTCTTGACCTTCCACGGAGTGTTGAAAGTGCCGTACAGCGTAAGACTTCAAATAGTAGGGTACCAGCAATCCCAAATCTTCTTCGACTTAAGATAATTTTAGAGAGGAGTTTCCTAAGTTCTATCTGTATTCTGCAACATGTTTCAGATGGGCTACTTTACACTTTGAAGTGATAAAGGTAAGTGCGTTTTCATCTGCTCAACTTTGTAGTCGAGCCACATCCTCCTGAAGTGACAATTTATTCGCTTGGTTCAACTTTCTCCAAAGTTTCACATCATCAGCAAAAAGTAATAAGCCAGACGATACTTGTTGTGGAAGATCATTTACATAAATCAAGAAAAGAAGAGTGAAGTTAACCCTGCCCTTAAAATGTTGATTTTTTTTATATATGAAGTGAGACAACCAATTTAAGGTGATTTGATACCCAATCGTTTGAGCTTATTGATAAGACATATATGGTTGACCCTATCAAAAGTTTTTGAGAAGTCAAGGTTAATTACGTCGACCTTCTCTTTCCTATAAAGAATGGTTGTGCATCTGTCCACCGCAGTCAGCAGGTCGGTTATACAAGAAGGACCCTTCCTAAAACCGTGCTGTTGGGTTGAAAAAATGTTTAAGGATATTAAACAGTCTTGCATACCGCCACATATCAGGTACTCCATAATTTTTGAAGGCATAGAAAGAAGGGCGACCAATCGGTAGCTCGAAGTTTCACTATGTTGACCTCTTTTGAAAATTGGTGTGATGTGAGCCAGCTTCCGAGTTTCCGGTAATGTGCCTTGACTTAGCAAGTGTGAGAACATCACGCTAGGCGGCGTTGCCATGATCGAAGCTGCTTCCCTTTGTATAGCACACTGAACCATATCTGGACCAGAAGTGTCTTTTCTTAGGTGTTGCAGCCTCCAGTACACCAGGTCAGCTCTCAATTTTACTTCGGAAAGTCTTGTGCAGTGCTTTCACCAATATAGTTAGTGTGGGTTGGTTGAAATGTCCGAGAGTACTGTTCAACCAAAAAGTCTAGCGGCGTCACGGTCGTTGTTGGTTGTGCCATTAGGACCTAGCAGTTAGGAAACTTCAGTTTTGGCTTGTCGAAGAGAAGCTGAGTGATGGAATAAACTCTTCGGGTTGAAGACAAATTTGTTGATAAGGTTTGTCTGGTACTGAAACCTGTCTTCTCTGATTGCCTTTGTGCACATGTTCCTTATACGTTTGTATTGCCTGTACGCGCCGTTGTTACCAGTTCGTTTGTATTCTACCCAACAGTGCATTTTGTGGCTTAGCAAACGAAGAATGCGGTTCTTGATGACTGCAGATTGCCTCTATATTTTTGGTGCCATTTGAGAACAGACTGCCATGCAGCACATAAGATGGTGTGCTGTAATAAATTTCAATGAGTATCCACATCAAGTTATGGATCAACTTTCCAATTCACCTGCTGTAGAATGTCCTGTAAAGCTTACACATTCAACCGTTTGAAGTTCCAGAGCCTGTTGTTGGTGCGATGTCTTAGCTCAGTTTTGCCGATAAAACTAAAGGCTATGATGGCGTGATCGCTTCTCCCCAGGGAAGCCAGGATTGAGAGGTTGTCAATTAGGAATTGACAGGTAGCCCACCTATACACGGTTTTCCGAGTTAGTCGCCCCTACTATTCCTTCATCATTTGTACGATCTTAACAGTCCACAAGTGGAGGAGTCAGCTCCAACTTGGCTTTGTGCTTGATCATGACATCATATGGCCTATCCGGATGCATATGGCAACCGGCGTCTGTTGGCATACAATGCTTCCAGATTCGCAATCGCCATATGAGAGGGTGGGAATGTTATTCTAATCAACTGGGGTTTAGGATCTCTGTCCTTCTCGGCTAGTCTCACCACATGTTGAGTCAGTATGTTTTTGAGCTTCAACGACTGCTTGATGAATTTTCATTCTCGAATGTCAGAGTTTGTGTGATCAGGGTCCGTGTTTTCCGTTACGCCTTGCACAATTATATTCTTTCTTCAGAAAAATGTCTCGCAAGATTCTTTAGGAACGTTCCAGATAAGATTTCTCTCAGAATACGGTATATCAGGCAGTAGGATATCATCTACGTCGGTAGCGTTAGTGAGTGTTACACGAAGTAGCCTTGGGTGATTTTGATGCTTACAGTCCTTCGCAGGAGTGAGCTATGTAACCGTTCAAGGCTATATTTTGAGAAGTTCTAGCTTCTTGCTTAACACTTCTCAGAGCATCCTGTCATGTTTGTCCTACAAACTGAGGGGAAGGTCGGTGCTGTCTTTAAGGTTCATGATTATGAGGGAATCATCACGGACCGTTATTGTTTTCCGAGGTTTTCGGGTACATTCAGGTTGGGGATCTAGTTGTTTGGAGGCCGAAGAGTATTTCCAAATCCTATGCCCTTTGCTTACCGGAGGGACATTTTTGGGGGTAGACCGTGCGGCCAAATCACCAGTTGATTTCACCACAATACTTGAAATGTTCAACTTTTTAGACAATGATGCCCGGTCCTTTTTAAGTTTGTCAACGGGATTAAATCACTTACAGATTTCTTTGGAACCACCGTCGAACTCAGAGATCCTATGCTGGGAGACCCAAGTCTGCTGAAGGAATTTAGCACCGTCAATGTTATGATGGTGCTGAGTTTCAGCAGGTCCTAACTAGTGTTATTACAAGCTCCATCGCCAGTAGTAGTGTCAAGATCATTCATGTTGTCTTTGTTTATCTACCCCTTTTGGGACTGTTTTTTCAAGTTTGCTAACAACTTATTCCTCAGACCAGTCAATACGACAATGATATTACTCAACAAAACTTCAACATCAGTGTTGCACATGACACATACCCACCTAAGATCCGATTTACTGAGTCTGTTGTGGTCAGTTACCGTGAGATCTGTGCGCGCTTCATGGAACCAACCTTTGTAGTTGTCGCACTGCATGCCAGATGTAACAGCAAAACGGTAGCGTGAATTCTTCATGACTTTATTGACGTACGCTGTTTACAGTACACTAAAAACGGGCAAAAATGGTTAAAAAAAAGGGTTAGGATAAACCAAAACTAGCCTTCAGGTGAAAAACTGAAAAAAACAGAATGGTAAGCTGAGGCAAAACCACAGTTAACTATTAAGTTGGGGGAAAACTCAAAAAAGTAATCTACCGAACGTATAGCTCAGAATAGATTTTTTAGGTCAGAAATGGTGCTTTTGTTGCGTAAGAACACAGCGAAAGATCGAGAAATGCATACCATATTAGGACTAAGCTTCCCGTTGGTAAAGCGCGCTCAGCATCTGTTGTTTACCCACTCTTTCTAAACTCCTCTGATTGCCGAGTTGGTTGGGTCTACGGCGATACTAGTATGTGCTTCGATGTCCTGTGAGAGCATAGGTGCTTTTGCGATACTTTCTTCAACTGTGAAGAATTTTTTTTCGAGTTATTGTCCGGATTGATGAGTTTTGCAATTCCATGAACTTGGTCTGTTAAAGGTCTCACGAGAGACGCGTGATTCGGTACGAATTGTCAATAAAGACTTACCAGTCCGTCGAAAGTACGTAAGTGTATAACACTGTTCGGTTCTCGGTAATTCAGAATGTCTGCCACTATACTTTTCAGAGGTTGGATGCCTTGAGCATCAGCAGTGTATCTGAGAAAATCCAGGGAGCCAGTTCCGATCCGACATGTGGCTGCCGCCAAGAATAAATATTAACTAAAACAACATAGATACAGTACAGGAAGGAACATAGAAATTCAGTCAAAGCAAAAGAAAAAGTGAGAAAACTGTCATAAAAATGAAACATAATCTCAAATGGCACCAAAAAGGCTGACAAAATGTACGCATAAAGAAACCAATGAGAAAAAGCTGCAAATGCATACATGGAGGTATTTTCACACGCAAAACCTTCAGAATGGATCTTACACCGGTCCACAAAATCCCTTCATACTACACAAGCCACCTTGATGCCTTTGTTTATGGTTCATTCTATAGCGAAATCCTCCCTAGAGGAACGAGTAGGACTTACAACACTACACATACCCGACCTGCCTATGTTTATACAAGTGACTAATTGAAACCCTACGTATATCTCTACTCAGTAATCTGCTGTTCGTCCGAACGGTTACCGACCTAATCTTTCCGTTGTTGTCTGTTTCACAACCTTCAGCTACTACTAAGGGCCACTTTCCACGGGTCGAAATGTCTGAAGCCATAATTACTATGTCTCCTTGGCTACAGAAGATCCAAAGTGGTCTACTCTTCGTTGAAGCAATCGCAGCTCTGCAATTTTGTTGGATAAATCGTGAGAAATTTCGTTAGCACGTTTTCAAGCTAGTAACAGCCTAAAACACCGGTCACTGGCATCTTCATCACCAAAGTTAGCTGATGACTTCAATCGTCCACGTTTGTTCTCAAAGATTCTTTCCATCTGTATTTTATACCCTTCGAATTCAGAAGCGCTTTGGTCTCGAATCGACTTAAGCTCCTCTGATAATCGACTTTCGTATTCAGCTCGTTTGCATTCTTCGATCGCTTTTTCAATTGTAAAACCGTATTCAACTAACTTTTCACATTCGTCAAACAATCGAGACTGGAAATCTAACTGCTATTTAAGACTGAGAATTTTGTTTTCCAAATTAGTTTGAAATAGTTTCTCGGCCTCAAGGTCTCGTTTCGTTTCTTGGAACCGTTTCCCTAGAATATGGTGGTCACTAAGGAGAGTCTGATAAGCATCATGACCTTGTTTATACTTACTAAGTTTAATTTCAATAATTTTTGTCTCTATCTGTAAATTAGGATTCTCTTTACCTCGTTTGTTAGCTTTCATCTTCGTGTCATTCATTCCACCTCTCATATGCTTGGAATCTAGCTCGGTCGTGATATAGGGTCCTTGATAAATCATATCATATAGGGAGACTCTTGTAAACTTGGCTTTACAATGAAAAACCACTCTCTGTTTATCTGGATTTTTGGGGTTCTACAATACATGACAAGAGCGATAACCTGATCTCAATTGTATTTCAGGGACCTTCTTCGCATAGTCCGTAGTGAAATTTCTCTCAATACCTTTGATATATCTGGTGTGTAGGTTGTTATCCTTGAACAAACTACGCTGCAAACTCTGCAGTCTACTGTCTGCTACTTCACGGTTTGCGTCTCTCATATTTGAAATCTTTTTCCGCGGTATCGGGACTATAAAGTGACCATTTTTGGAGCACGTGTCCATTTTCACAATCTGTGTATCCGCACTATCTCCTGCTGGTACTGATTCATGGCTCGAATGGACACCGACAAACTTCCCATCATAAGACTTACGTACTTGGACTCTTAACTTCTGTACCATATTGGTGTTATTAATGACTCTTTTTCTTAGGTCCGGAGCTGATGCAGGTCCAAACGCAGTCCACCCGAGCAACGTTTTCATGGCGTAGGGATTTTTCCTCCCACCCAACCGTTGGTCAAGCACCTAATGGGCTTCCAGAACATCAGAACTAATCGGCGATAGGACTTCTCCAGAATCTATTATATCTAAGGGCACATCACCTAAATGCGGCCACTTGACCACGATGCTCATTACTGACTTCGTCGGCTTACGCCCTGTTATATGCGACGCAACCAGAGCTCCTTCGATCGTAACATTCTGGGATTGATCCAAAGGATATACTTCAAAAGGCGCTTTTGTGACCCTTGTTGTTCTGTTACCGCCTACGGTTTGAACTAACATTGACTCCTGATCCTCCTTCAGCCCGAGTGACCTCAAACACCCTGACCTGATCAATGTTACGTCAGAGCCATTATCCAAAAGTGCACAGCCTACACTTTCAGCATTCCACGATCTCGACCGCTCGAAGATCATTCCTAAACACACACGACCATCTATGGACTTAGTAAATCCACAACAGTTTTCCACACCAGGCTTTTCCTCTGAGCTGCTGACTGTCGAATCATTGTACAACAGTGGGTGATGTTTCTTCGTACATCTGTCGACGGTACAGCGCTTCCTCAATCTACATTCGTTAGCCTTATGTCCTTGCTTTAGTCACACGAAGCAGATACCCTTGCTCTTAACTTGAGACCATCGATTTTCCACTTTAAGCACCAAAAAGCAGGGGCGTGGAATGGATCTTACAGCAGAGACGGGTAACGATAGAGAGTGATTTTCTTCTTCGTTCGCTAACAATCACCAGTTGGATGCAAATCGTTGTTGTTCTTTTTAGGGACCATATCCAAAAAAGATGTCTATGAGCTGTTGGATGGCCAAATAGTTCTCAAGTCTATCATTATTATTATTATTATCACCTGGCCGGATTTGATTTTCGCCACCCCTAGCCAGTCGGCGTGTTTTCGGAAGTACAGGTGTTCCTGTAGTCTTGTTGTCGCGTTTTAAACTGCTGGTTACACACGGTAATTTCGGTCGCGTTTGTTACAGTTTGGAGTACTTGCCGAATATTCGTTGGTAGTACGGGTCAATTATTTGCCTAATAGTGACTGGGGATAGTCTACAAGCAGAATATGATGTTCCAAAAACAGGTAATTTAGCATTAAAAACACGAAATCCAGCGAAGCGATCTCTTTTAAACGAATTTATTATCAAGAGTACAATCGTATATGTATGAAAATGTTTTGTTAAAGTACTGATTCCTTGAGGAAATGTGAACATCAATGACCAAGAAGACTTAATAGAAAGATTGCAATACCAGATTACGTAATACGAGTAATAAAAATAGATTTAGTGGATATAATAAGATGATTAAAATGAATGAAATGTCTTCGTTACAATAATCAAAGGTCATTAAAGGCCATAGAGGTGTATAAATAAATAAGGTGATATGATGAGTATTCATGGGTAAAATAATGAGAATATACGACATAAGCTAAGGGAAATGCAGTTATGAATTATAATATTAAGGCTGCGGTGACGATAACGATAAGACATACTTCTTTTGTACGCACAGTCCTGGTTTAAGCTCATGAATGGTAAGAGCTTCGGCTATTTTTAGGAGTTGGTTACGAAGAAATCTAGGTAGATTTGAAAGAATCATATAAACAACCTTAAAATCAAACTGTGGATACGTAGAATGATTACAGTCGACTAGGTGTTGAAGTATAGAACTCCTAACTCCTTTCCTTTCACTCTTGTAGAACCAAACTGGGATATATTCTCGTACCCGAGTTGAAAGCGAGCGCTGGCTACGGCCAATGTACATGATACTTTTCAATTTATTGATCGTATTAAGGATGTTAATACCTCCGGAAAAGACATGTTGTCGCTTGACGTTAATTCTTTGTTCATTAGTGTACATTTAATGGAAACGATATGTTATATATGTGAGTATATTGACTCTAACGACATAGATCTAGGTTTGCCAACTGAACACTTGAAAGAATTATTGTTACGCTGTACCTTTAACGTCCAGTTCAGTTTCAGCAATGAAATATATAGACAAAGAGATGGGATCGCAATGGGGTCTCCCTCTTTCAAAGTGTAGTAAAGTTCAGAAGCATCACAACACACACATATTAGGTGTAATGTTTCGGTTTGAGTTGCACGGCTTCACCATTGCGACGACCTGGTCTGTCACTCTATGCCCATGTAGGCTAGCATTTGTTTAGCAGAGCCTGGGTTCCATAATATCAGGCCAGAATAATATGAATCTCAAGGTAGGGGCTTACATGTCCCAATCCAAAGAAGTTCGGGTGTGTGTCTCGACGCTTAAAGAACAAAATATGAGAAAAATGTCCGAGGATGGAAAATTAATGTCGACATATGTAAAAAGTATGTATATAATGTTACGACAGGGGATAGGCTCACAGTTTATCGTGTTCCAGGTTACATCGGGCTCACCACTCAGGGTGTCGTGGGCATTCAGGGAGTGATGACGCCTTTGTCCCCAACACCTTCATTATCGAGGATCCCAAACACAGTCGGACCTGTAGATGGCAATGAGGGACTTTGAAGACAACCTTGGAAGGTAGCCGATATGTCGAGAAGTGTGTGATACGTAGCACGGCACACCCAAAAATGAGCTGGTGGGATGCTTTGCCGAAAGCCTCCAGCCTTAGTGTGCCCAGTAAAACCAGTGAGGTCAGTATCAACTTCGAGGAATTACTGAATTGTCTACCTTGGTGATTTTTTACTGCCACATATATGAATGGAATCGACTATACTGGTGAGCGAAACCGACCATTGTATAGGCCTGACAACCCAAAACCATGATAGCGCACCGAAATTTCAACAGAGTACTGGTGAATATGGATGGACTAGGTAATGAGAAACTAGTACCAGTGTTGTTAGACTCTGTTGAGGCTGAATCACCAAAGCGGTAGTAACAAAATATATAATTAGAGCGTTGAACGTAATAAAATGATATGACTTTAACTGAAGTTATTAAAGTTGAAGTCGAACAAAGGTTCCGTTGACGTGACAGGAAGGTAAAAGCCTTTATATTTAGCGATGTCTTCTGAAACATTATCTTCTTATAAGCGCAAATTCGGCAACTATAGATTATCAACGTAGGTGACCTGTGTGGTTGATTGGGGCCTACTCAAATTGGACAGGCATGGTGTAACCATCCAGCTTATGTCGATGTCACACGCCGCTGTTTATACGTAACACGGTTTATCCTTTCGTCGTATACAGGCCGTGTGGCTACTTTGATGGCTGTGTAGAACGAATATAACACTAATACAGAGATGTGCAGGTATGAAAAGGTCCAAAAAGCAGAGTGTGACCACTGTCGCACGAGCTAGTACAAGACATGTAATTAACTGGTGCGTGTTGATTGTCCCTGACGTTGACAAGGGTTAATAAACTATTCGATATTCAGTGACCTGACTCCTGGATGATTTGGCTAGGGCCGTGTTATTTCACTGGCTCGACATAACTACGAATGACCTTTAAGGACCGAGAATGAGACCAAGGAAAATAATTTAGTACCAAGTAATGAAAGATACTTGATAAAATGATGCATATTAGTTTGTAAAATCTATGAGTTACGAATTGGATTTATTTGAACCCATTTTAGTGGTCCCATTTCAATTTGTAGTTGTGCGCGGTAAAGGGGGTTTTGCGAAGTTTGGCCTTGTCTTTGCTGTGTCCGTTGGTTTCGAGAACATAACTAGAGGTTTGTGACCTGGACAAAATATAATGTCTATTCAAATTTAATCATAACCCATTCGTAATTTTACGTACTGTTAACCATAGTGTAAATTTTTGGATAACCGTTCACCATGAGACGTTATAACGCTTCAGTATATGTACTTCTGAAACTGATTCTGGGGCGTTAAAGAGCACTTCACTCAATTTTATCCCACTGACATTCCTGCGGTGCTGACAAAATTGTTATTCTTAAGGTTTGACTGGCAAATGAGAGGAGTAAAGTGTTTACTTGTCGGACCTATCGATTGTGTCTGTGCATAACCTCTTTTGATTGATCCATTCAATAGAGCTGTCGCTTCACTACGCTAAGTGGATCTGGGAGCCACATAGAGAAAGTGTTGGCCAGGGTTCTTGCGTGAGCCACTGGTCTCTATCAATCGCATTATACTTTGTTTGGAGTACTAATAAGATCTTGACATTCCTTCAAATTTTTTAAGGGCGCCTGGGACGTGTTTTACAATAAGTAGTCTAACCAGTTTGAGACTTTATGAGGAGCATAGGCCCTACTGTATTTGATTTACCTGGTGACCTCTATTGTGTATGGCACAACTAAATCATACAAATCGTTTGGTATACATGATATTGTCGTGAAATTATTCTTTAGCCTACAGTTGAGCGCGGTACCAGGACCATGAAGTATGGATAGTGGTGTTGGGACTGCATGTTCCTGGCTACATCTGGGGTATCAGTTGGAAAGTATGATGCATTTTCACCTGTTTCAGGACAGCTGATATTCGTTTCCACTGGTCACTTATCCAACCACCCATTCGTTGTTTTTGAACCAACTTGTCTGGCCAGAATACAAGACTGTCTTTTGCCGCTAATAGCACAGTTGATATCGACCAAAAATGTCATGCATTTAGTTACCATTATTTATGCCGTCCATACATTCGAATAGTTGTTTGATTATAGATCGATCCAACGGATTTAAACTACAAAAGAAACTGTTAGCCAATTGTTTCATATGAGCAGAGTGTGAATATTATGACTAAACGTCGTTGGTTTCATTCACGAGTACCCACTTTAGTATTAAAGACCCTATCATTCTTCGTTCGAGTTGAGTAACCTATGAAACTTGTTGATGGATTTCTTTTGGAAAAATTTTCGCCTTGTTTACTTGAAGTGCACTATATTTCGCCTCAATTTTTTCTAGCATTGAACCTTCGGTTGACCGAGTTGGGTGGAATAGCTAACACTGACTGCAAGTATATACCCATGTAAACGACTTTATAACCTGTGATCTTAAAGGTTTGTCTTCGTAAAATACACAATATACTTGCTGATAGTATTACTCCATATATTACGAATAAACTACCTCGGTGACACACGATGAGTAGACATACTTCTTTCTCCAAGACGTCCCGGTTACTGAAGATTCCAAGATTGCGGGCATCCACGTATAAAACTCTCTTACGTCATCACTGTTGGCGAGCTTGTCCATCACACCGAAATAACATGCGGTTGATAAAGACCAGTTGATGTGAATAATAAGGAAGATCATGGTTAGTATGGGACTTGGTTATTTATCTCCGATACTTTATAATAGAAAACATTGTCGTCCGATTTTCTGAGAATACTCAATGACTGATTTTATGTGCGAGTTCTGTTCCTTTCTGTAATAAACTTATTGCTACTTTTGTTAATAGGCAATCTGTCTTTCTCTTTGCTTTCAACTCTTTATAAAGTCATCTGTATTTTGCTGCATACAGTGTAATTGCTCCGATAATCTTCCCAATGAAGTCACAAACACAAATGTATTTTTAAAAATATGAAAAAGTCGGTTCCGTTTCAAATGTTGTCATCTGAAGGAGTATCCCAGAAAATACTACTTTTGATACACGTGATCAAAAACATTTCAAAATCTACAGACTAATTAGGGCAATACATCATGAAGTTCTCTGAAGGTACGTAGCATAATTATCTTCGGTGTTTTTTATAGCTTATTTACGTAAATGATACTTGATTCCAGATTCATGAATATCTTTCTGTATTCCTTATTTTTGGCCTATTTTAGTGAGGATCCAAAACAATTTATGACAAGCTTATATTTATAATCCTATGCCTGGTTTTGTGAATTACAATTTTAACATTTATCATGACTAATTTCCTATGGATATAGCTTACTTGCATGTTATTGAATTTATTTAGTTGTGTTGGTGGTTATTGCACAGCAACAGTTTCTTTACACCATAACTTTCGGCTTGTTGGAGTCCTCATTTTTAAGAGCAGATTTGTTTATTCAGCTTCAGGCATCACTTCATAAAGTTGTTACTTTCCGACTGCCCACACTAATATAGTTGGAGTAGGGTTCGAACCGACGACCTGTTACTTGTAGACAGCGCTCAAAATTACTTTGGAGTTCCAATCATTTTGTAACCCCTGATCTGTTAGTTTGCACCAAATTTCCTCTTCGTTCACAAAGTAGTATTGTCAGTCTACACGAAATAATTGTGGTTTCATCATGTAAAAGTTATATCTGATTACCAGGTTAACTCAATCAAATAAAACGTTTTCTTCGGTAATTGACAACCTATTCCATACCCAATAAATAAAGTTTGCTTTCCTGTCTACGAATGTTAACCAGATATTTATAGTGCTCACATGTTATGTTTCAGATCCAAGTGGGGTGCCTCATTTAAATTCGACCTCGAACAAAACAGTCAAGGAGTATGATTCCCAAAAGATTGGCAAAAAGCATTCCTCCGTTGGAGATGTATGCGAATTTGTTGTAAGTCAGAAAAATATTAATGAATCCAAAGAAAGTTCAAGTGATAGACAGATAACGTTCACTTCAACTGGTTCATATTCAAATCACTCCAATGTACCCAGTTCAAGCGAATATTCTCAGAGAGCAAGACGGTCGCTTTTAGACTGGGACAGTTTTATAAATCTACCTAAAAAGCCTCGAAGTCTATCGTTAAAAACTGATGATTTGTCTCGAACGTTAGCTGCAAAAACCACAGATTCAAGATCTCCAATTAAATCTAGACAAGAAAGTAATAGTCGTGCATCCCCTTGCTTATCTCCTACAAAAGCAAACGATTTTATTGGGAATGTAAAGTTAGCACCTCTTCGGGTTAATACAGAACAAGCCAAGTTACTTACTAATGGTAGTTATTCGTCTTCCGAAGAACATCACAGTAAAGGTGTCCCTCCATCGGGAGGCGAATCATCTGATTTCAACAGTTCCAGCCTCACCTTGTCAAGTATCCCAGTTAAAAACCGTGCTGAGACGAGAAAACGAAGATTGTCTCTTACCTCTGCTTCCAATTACTCCGAAGTATCTTCAAACCAGCTAGATATACACTCTCAAAGGCGAAACCAAAATCAAATTCTCACTGGCAATCATGACAGTAAAAAGAGAAAATTGTCACCTTCAGTTGGAATTCTCAGAAAAAAAGACACTTTTACATGCATTACAAAGGAAAATTTATGCAACGGTGTGCAATCTCCTGATTTTGCTGTTGATACCGGTGTAAGCTTTTTTTATTAAAACCCAGTAAAGGGCTTTTAAACTTTACTATGATAGTGTTTCTGGATGTGCATTTCTAGTAGCTGGTAGGGATAGAAAATTTAATTTTAGTTGGTTAAATTACCCCACCTGGGTTAATTTTCCTCTTCTCCAAGGAACGTAAAAATCCTAATTAAAATTCTGTCAAGTTACATACTACCTCTTCACTATAATTTTTATCCTATATCTTATTAATTTGATAACTTACAGACTTCATACTACGCAAATAAGTGAATATTCTAAAAAGGTTGCTTAAATAATCTATGGTTTATATTACAATTTCTGTTTTATTATCTAACTGTCGTAATCTATACACTATACAAATGTCTGATCGTGCTTCACTCAAAAATACAGGGAAAAATTTTCAGTGAATGACAAGAAAGCACTAAACACCTTTCCCGCGAAACAATTACCATGTCAATTTTTTGAAAAAGTATGTGTTATTTCACGTCTCATTTGTTGGTTGTTTTTAGCTAACTTGTGATAGTTGCCTCATTTTCTTAACTTGAAACCAACAATTTAGCTCCTTTGGTAAACACAATGACGATTTTCTCTGTACTAAACTTCGTCTTATTATAAAATAACGTTTTTCTTTGTTGTAAAACCTTGTTCATGGTAAATTATCTGATTTTAACCGACAATGCTACTGCCAAAAAAACGATAATGCACTTGGAGAAAAACCCAGAATTATCTCTATATTCGTTTTTAATAACCAGGGGCCGAAGGATGTTATATTTTAGTAAAAGTAAGGTAGCAAATGATCTCACATACTTAAATGAGTTGGTTAATCGTAGTATAAATTTCTTATAGTATGGGGATTTTTCAAGTCATGTGTTTAGTATATATTTCAAAAATTTGTTTCCAACTTTTAAACTTGTAGAATTCAATACATTCTCAAAGGGCAACATGCCACTCACTATGTGGTGCTTGTAATCATGAAAATCATATATCTAATGAATCGAAATTAAGAGAACTCAGCGGAAGTGATGAGTTTCAGCAAAATCATTCATTGACCAAGAATTCATTCGCAATTACTCATGTTGCAACACAACGACCGTCTTTAAGATCGAAAAAATCATCTAAACTTCCAGAGGTATTCACAGTGTTTCAAAAACATTAAATTATATATTTATGTATTTTAGACCATTATGAAGAAAATTTCGTTAGTGAAAACCTATCCTTTTTAAGATTTCTGAAGCGTTTTGTTCATTTACTTAGTGAACAAATACAACTGTTCACCTGCAGTTGTGGATTCCAATTAGATTAGTAGTTAAAACACGAATTTCGTTTGAGTAAAATAAGTTAAACTCAGAAGCCAAATACAATTCCTTTCTAGATAACGTCGCCTGTATTTTAATACTTGTGGGTTATTGATCCAAGTGAGTTATATGGCTACTACTTCCCAGGTTCGAACCCCTCTCCACCTACTTCGATTTGTGCAACCGGATATTATCATTAGAGGCCACATTTAGAGTGTAGCTCACATCCAAGTACTTGTTCGACGGGTTTGTATCCTTCTTCTTTTTATTATTATTGTTATCATTATCATTATACTTCCGCATCTCTCCCTACACAGTGTCTTGAACATCCAAGTCATTTTATTGACATTCATTGCATGAATTAGCCTAATAACCAAGTAAACAGACCCGTTTATCTTCCATAATTTACGTAAAGCGGACAAAAAATCAACTTTTTAGTCTGCCGGAACTATTATTTGGAGTGATTTATGTTTTTTAACCTTTTTGGTGGTCAATTATCTAGAGCTTTGGCTCACTATTCCATTTCGCAGTAGTTTTGAGATGTTGTAGGTTCTTATAGTTACCGTACTATCCCTCGTATTATTTTGTGGGAAACTGCATGTTTATACAAGGAAATGTACGTAAAAATAATCTACGTATTGATTTTGGGCCAGTCATTAACGTAGAAACAGGCACGGATGTGGGTCGCCTCAAATCACCGCATCATATCACCACAAGATGAAATCAAAATAAATGCCAGATAAATAGAAGTAGTAACGGTATCAGTGGTTATTGAGAAGATTTAAGCTTGAGCGGCATGATTCGAGAAAAATGGATAAATTTATGGAATAGAAATGTACGAGATTATTTTAAAAACTATGTTTAAGCGGCAACAAAGCGATCATATATATATATATATATATATATATATATATATATATATATAATGACCAGTTCTGAGCTGTTACCCAATGTCTACGACCAATCGTTACGGAAATCTCCCTGACTGTACCAACCCCCAAGTTTCAAGCCTAATCCTGCACTGTCAAACATCGCTCCTTTAGGTAGGCGGTAATTGGGGAATACATAATACATGTCCCAACCACCTCAGTTGATAAAGATTAATCACCTTATCAATTGGTTTGTCATCCTTAGCTGGTACTGTGCGTCCAACTTCAGCATATCTCGCTCACTTAACTCAAGTGTTAAAACTGACTCACCATCATTAAATGTCTCTGCAATTGGTTACTGAACAACCGTATAGTTTTAAAAATTACTTTTTGTCTTTTCCATGTCTTTTGCTTTCGTCGCCCACAACTGCTCACGATCATTACATAAACTCCATCAATCTACATTTAAGTTGTCTTTACTCCCCATTCTGTTTGGAGCCTATTGAGTTGAATTTCTCATCGTATATCAACTCAGTAGACACCATCGAAATTCACTTACTTTTTGAACCTTTTAGTTTAATTCACTGATGTCACAGATGTTTAGTTTTCATGTCAAATCCCATCGCGGCAAACATCACTTTTACAAGTGACTAAATGCTTCTCTGGTTCCTTATATATACACTTAACTTCTGCATCGTTGAGCTGCACTATTTTTGTTGTAGCTTTTCTCCATCTGGAAGAAGTCATTTGAATGTGTGCTCACGATAACTTACGATCAAAGTTTGAACATGTGATCGGAAAGAAGAAGTAGTCTTCTCTCAAGCTTCTCCAACAGTGGCTGGTGGTAATAGTCTATTTGAGTCCATCGTTGAATAAAATTTTGGGATCACCTTGTTCGGTATTGTCTCTCCGTATATGTCAAGTTGGTACTTGCTAGAAATAAACGATTGTTTGAATATACTTGCAACAGATAGCCACAACTATCTGTTAGCTAAGCTGGAGATAAAAGGCTCATCTAAATATCTTCCAGCTTGGTTTAGCCTATCTACCTGGGCGTTAAAGTCATATGGTACGATTACTACACCTCGGCTTTCAGCATTCCTAAGACCAAGAGGTTTCATGTAAGATTAATCTGTTACTTCATTTGAACCGCGATCAACAGAAGCGTGGACAGAGGCACAGACGGGTCGATAGCTGGAACGGGATTTGATCGCTAACAATGTAATATCAGGTTCTGTTAGCGATACGTAGGCAGTCATCACTTTCCAGTTATCTACACCGTGGAAGAATACTTCTTCAGGGACGTTAAAAGGAAACTGAATTATTAGTGACCTTGATCATCTGGTAGCCTAAAGGACATTGCTCCACATGTTGATTGTTTGAAGAAAACACCTTACTGCCATCACACCGTAATATACTCAACAGTGCTGTTTCACCCTGGTAGTTTAAATTGCTGCTTCTTGTCTTACTGCTTCCCAACAAACCTACATGGCTTGGTAGGACCTAAAACAAACGAGTGTTTCAACAAATATAGTTCGACTGGTTCTTTACAATAGACAAACCCTAATGGCAGATATGGTCGGGTATTTTTTTGAGAAAAGCTTCAGGAAGTGTACTTTATTTTGTTTTAAAACTTAGTTATTAATAATATTTATCACTTTTGTCTTACCAACCCACAAAGGAGGAGCTTATCTCAACTCAAAATCAAAGTGATTTGGCTAACAAGTCCGTTTTTCAATGTTTGTACTGCACGCGCCCATTCTCAGAAAAACGATACCGACTAAAGCATATGATTGCTTGTCAGTTAGCTCCAAAAAACGTAAGTATTATCAGAAATGAATCACTGATTTTTTCTACTGCTCACATTGCTTTATTTTTGTTAAGAAATAAGGTTCGTAGGCTTTGCTTTCATAGTTATGGATAGTATATGAGATAAAGTAGTATGAACTGTTCAACCTGTTAACTAACTGAATAGGTCTTATTAGCTGCTCTTATATATAGGAATTTCTTTTGTCATTGGTAACATTGATTTTGCTTGATACCGCTTTTGCATTCTCGGGGTGTTATATTTAATGTGGCAATCACCAGTGATGGTCAGCTTATAAAAACGTTCATTTTTTGTGTTATTACGAGACGTTTGTGCCTATAAGATCACTGTCGTCGTAAAGGAATTATTTTTCAATGAACCATTTACGAAGCTTAATGTTCAACAGTCTTTTTACTGTAGGGCAGTATATAATATCGTGTACTTGGTAGTTCTAGGATTGTTCAAGAAACATTTTTTTTTGATTGGTTCATTCCATTGACGAATAGTAGGAAATGTAAGGGTAACTACTGAGTGCTTTTGTTAAGCTTACCTTTTCTTTGAATGTTTTGTTTTGCTTACGAATGTTCTAATTTCATCTGATGGTTTCCTTTTATGTTGTATCATCACTACCTTTATGAATGCTAAAGAATTCAGTAAGTGAAAATATTTCTTGTCATCTTTCAAAATCAATCACTATAGTACAAATAAATTGATACCTTATCTTCCTTCAGATCTTAAACGTTTTATCACTGTTCTCCTCGAACTAATTTTTTTTATGTATCTTAAAACTATGATTTTCTTTGTTGCTTTAATGTGCAACCATATGAGCCGTTGAAATTTTATGTAATATTTTAAATTGTTTTTCCTATAATTTTTTGTATTTAATCCATTTAGATAACTGGTTTGATATTTCAACTTCATTTCGATGTATAAAGCTATTTGTTTCCTGTTAGTAGTGGTTCAGTGTTTTTAGAGTACAGAATTTCTAAATCCAATTCTCACAATCACCTCACGAAGTGATTGGGTTATTTATTAGTTTGAATCCATCATATCTGCTTTTAAGATTAAAAAAATAGTTTTGTTTACGTTCAACTTTCGTTTGCGATTGCATATCTCCGTAGTATGTGTTGGGATTTGAAAACTGGTTTCAGAGATTTCACTTGTTATATTTTATTTTTACAGTAGTATGTTCCGCACCTAATAATGTAAGGAAAGAGTGCTAACCTAACGATGTTTACGACCCTACTACAATCTAAATAGCAAATAAAGGAAAGTTATTTCAGGGCATATGGTTTCTAGGTTCAAGGTATATTTCTAATGCACTAAATAAATTGTAGGATTGAAAAAAACTAAATTTCTAGGGTCAGGGAAACATAAAGGAAATAGCCGTCTATCTAAGTCAGTGTTGAAGTTGTATTGGTATTTTGTTCACTTCAGCTTTATGGTCTAATTTCGATTGTCAACATACAAACTGTTCTTCCATTTCTTAAAACATGCAAATATGATCTATCTTTTTTTACATATAAAAATTTAGTTAACAAAGAAAAAATTACACGAAATTGGTCGAATGTATGAGTCTTCATCGATTTCATCGGGAAGTCCTAATCTAGTTAATAATGTTGATGAAGAGATATCAATAAGTAATGGAGTTATTTGCCAAGCAAATCAAACTCTTCAAAACGGACATTCAGAAGAAATAGAAAATACTATAAAAGAGGATAAAAAATCCCTTGAAAAGTCATATCAAGTTAGTGTTTTATCCCTTTTTCTTTCTAGTAAAAATTATTCTATTTCACTGCATTTTTGATATACCTCACATAAAATTTGGTATAGCTGGGCACTAAGAATAATGTGTGCTACACATAATAAAATTCCTATGTAAACTGAGATATTACTCTGAAGATATTTTTCTCGGGGGCGGGAGCATTCTTCAAATCTTTAGCTTCATGGTCCAATCCACAAGCAGTCAGACAACTTCATGAGATGCATCCCCATGACATTCGTTAACCAAAAAAAGGTTCATACCCCATTCGTTTCGTCAGGATTTTAGAGCCCATATACACCACCATTTTGCAATGGCATTTTTCCGACTTCTAGGTAAACCTTCCGTATCTATCAATTGGGTTTAATCGCTGGAGGTTGACTTTTCGTCTTCCAACTCATAAAGGATACCGCCTAGTGGAGGTAGTGAGAAAGGATTCTTTGTTGGAAACTATAGATACCTGATCATTCACATACTGGTACGAAAAAAGAGCTCTATTTGTAGTTGAGTTATATAGTAAGATTATTTTCAATCACTTTAAAGTGATTTTTACTACCGGGATATTTGTCTAATTATGACACAAAGTAAACAGCCTCACTGTGTGGAGGTGTGAGTAAAACTTCTCTGGCAGAGGCTATAAACACATCGGAGTATGAGAGCGTTTCCAGAGGGAGAGTGAATGTTTTACTCTAAGCGTTGCTAGGTCGTTAGGGATTAGTGCTCATAACTAATATACATCTAGTGTACTATTCTTTGATGTGTAGTAGTTATATTGCTAAGAGTTAGTTGATCATTGGATTAACCGTTCTCACATTAAATGTAGAAGGTTTCATATGATAGGTGGAAGCAAGTCATACTACTTAGGTATCACACTTATTAGTTGTTTTGTCTTGACCATCAAGGTTTTCAAGGTAACATTTTTGATCTGGCATAATTCGTTTTTAACAAATATGTAATTTATTTATTTTCTCAAGCCTATTTTCTGGTTTTTATTTATAGAGTAATCCAAAGGTGAACCATGATATTGACTTAAAATCCAATCCAATCACTCCTTTTCTGTCTACCGCTACTAATCCACTTATTAATTCTGATGATTCGTTAAGAACAGATTGTAATTCCTGTACTACTAATACATTTGATTCTCATTTAATCACAAAACTTTCAGGAAATAATTCATCTCCTAATAATAAACCATATGAAGTAAGTTTATAACATGCATTTTATTTACCTTAAGACGATATATTATTTTTCAGCATGAGTTAAAATGTTAGATTCGGAAATCAAGATTTATCTAAGTGTTTCTCACTAGAATTATGCAAAGACCTTATTTAAAGTTAAGCACTAAATTGGTGTTTACTTCTATTTTTGGAAGTTCTTGAATAGCATACGTCCTTGTTCTATCAATAGATTGAGATGATAATTTTAGTGGACAGGTCATGGTTAGTCTGATATCAACTGGGAATATTTAACCAACTAATGTCAAATAGTTAGTGTAACATATTTATTCCTTTCCTAGTATAGTTGTTTTTAATCAGAGATCATGGCCTTTGATTAATTTCGACAAAGTAATTTTAAGTATTTCTCCATCACCCGCTCTGTCACGGATTTGAATGTCTCGTTTAATATGTTTTTAACAACGTAATTTTGTCACTAATCCCCTCGAATAAATGTGTACTTCATATCATTTATTTAAACCCTTACATGTAATTTTCTCAGTGGTCTTTCCATACTTATTCACCAATAGGCACTGCGAAATCGTTCCAACTTCTTGAGGGTTTTTGTCAAAGAATCGTTCCTAGGTAACTCGTTTAAGTTGCTATTTTGATGTAGAGATGTGTTTTAGTGAGAGGACTCTTGTTTTAGACCTAGGGGTAAAGTTGTTTGCCTTTTTAATGTCTTTATCTGGTTTATACTTGATAGCTGTCTATTTTATAGCACCTATATCTCTTTGTTGTAGTCCGATGAAGATATTTGGCAAAATTACAGACCATCTTACGGTGGGCCTTATACATGTTCATTCTGCTATCGTGTAATCCATAATCGTTCAAACTTTTCTAGGCATATAGCCGCTTGTAAGGCTAGGATTTCACTAAGTACGGTAAGTCGTTGGGATATTTATGACATATGTACATAACCTACTTTATAATCAGTTAGTGTGCCTATGATTGTGGAATTTGTGTAGTAACGTTGTTCAATATCAGTTGAAATTTTGTTGGTGTTTTTCGCTCAATAGGTTCTTTTGATCAGCTATAATTCATAATGAAAACGAAGGGTATGTTATTTTTTATTTTACAGCGTAGTACCCCAAAACCAAAGCATGCTGTACAGGGAAATAAACGCAAATTTCACTTTGTGTTTACGCCTACTCACAAGATGACACCACAGTTGAAGAATTCAAGAAAAGAATTATTCAGAAGTGGAATGTTGAATACTGAATTTAATAAGGTATACATTTTTGACCGTATCTCGTTTTCACTATTGTAGTTATATATTTATATGCTTCAGTATTTGTAAATGTATGCGACAGATTTCTCCCTCTCACAAATACAAAATCACTTCATGCTGGCAACCTTGTTTGTGATTGGTCGTCTTTTCAGGTTTCATGTATCATTGTATTTCTATCTACTACTTTGTTATGTTGTTCTCTGATTGAACTTCTACAAAGCTGCATCTAACTTAAATTTTGTTGATGGGACTTTTGAGCTAGACGAATATGCCAATTCAAAAGCGATAATATTCTCTTTGAGTTTGAAACTTACATCACTTACCTTATCCTTCAGAACCATTCAAAGTATGCCATTTGGACTATAATAAATCCTTTCCAGAGTTGGATTAAGTTTTTATTTGTAAACGTAATCGCTAAGTTTGAGTCACCACTAAGAAGTACATAATATAATATTGGTTAATTTTGATTTACTACTTAGTAGATATGTCTATTCGTTAATTCAACTATTTACAATGTCATTTAATCTAGACGTTTAATATGTTTTCAACTCCTATCTACTTACCGCAGTTATTTTTAAATATCACTGTATATGTAACTTTTGCTGGAATTTTTTAAACTCATTCTGGCATTAAAGTGCTCAAAGTTGTATTTCAACATCCTTCACTAAAGTTGTATTTTCCATGTATTTCGGTTCCTTTTATTTCTTAAGATTGATAAAAAAATCTCTTCCCCTCTAATATCTCATCATCAAAATGCTGATAATTGTGTAACTAGTAGTGAAGTTCAAATTCCAGCGTCGAGCCCGGATGTTATTCAGTCATGCCACGAATGTTCTCATTGTCATAAAGTTTTTCGGCTCCGGAAATCACTTCAGTGGCATAAATGTAACCACAAGGTAAGAGATTTTCACGAGAATTTATCTCCAAGTCAATTATTTTATTCTTATGATCTGTTGTTACAAGCGGAAAAATACCTGTTCCGGATTTATCATTCTATAACCTTGTAAAGTAAACGATAGAAAGAGTTATGAGACTTTAACTTATTGTCATAGAACTGTATTGAGGCTATGTACTCATTTAATGCTGACCTTTTAAAGTATGGACAACTCCTGTATAAAGTTAAGGTGATTTTCTTCCTTAATACATTCACTGTACCTTCACTTCGTCATAGAAGGCTGCCAAATTCTTCGAGTTTACTATAAATTATGCGCATTCTTTGCGCTTATAATGACTGCTCCTAAGAAACTTTATTCATCCAACCGTTAAAATCGTTAACAAATCTTAAATTTAACATCTAATTTCATTAGCCTATTATTTTTTTTCGCATTAAAATCTGGTGAATAAGAGGCAAACCATAAACATATGAATCACACACAATAGGAGCGGTGCTGCGATTCTTAGATATATCTGGACAATTTCACTACCTATTAAAACCTATCAATTCGTTCGGCTTTGTAATTATAGGAACTGGATCAGCCAAGTTTGAGTGAGACACAATGATACTGACATTTGGATAATGTTGTTGTTGTTTTGGGGCTTGATGTTAATTTCTTTATCGGAAGTGTAAGATACAGGTCTTTTCAGATGAAACGTCTTAATCATACTCTATAGTTGGCGAAAATTGGCTACAATATATGTGCAATAAATAGGAGAATTAAGTATGCCACCAATATGTTTCAAGACTTGTAGACAAATTATACATTTCTATAGGATGAAACACGAGTCTGAGATATTGCCATGAAAAAGCGATCAAATAAATTTATAGTTTTGGCCTGTGGACTTAACTGATTATGTTTCTGGCCTGATAACTTGTTATATCATTGCTAGTAAATTTATAGTTTTGGTTCAAACAATGTATCCAGCGCTAACTTGTATCAATGAACCTAGCAGATTAGAGGTTACATATGAGGCATGTTGTTCAAGCTCAATACTACTTCAACATATCATAAAATCATCCTCTTTCACTACTAGCTTTAGACAGCAGTACCATTGGTTCTTTAGTAATCATTGTTCAGCGTATCTGTATGGGTGCTACGAAGTAGAAATCGCATGAGTTTTGTTATATATATGAGTTTATTGTACTTGTTGAGCTATGCTGGGTCCAGTTCACTTGGAAAGTTAAGGAAAAATCCAACTATTTTCCTGGTTGTTGAAATCAGTTTCAAACAGGTCTTCATAACTACAACACCATAATGATGATGTTTGCGAATAAGTCAAATGTCAACTAACCAATACTGTTAACCATATTGTTAATTGTTGTAGAGCTGGTGGATGCTGTTCACAAAGCTATCTTACAGTTGATTGATCACTGGGTGGTGATCAATGTCATGTATGTCAGGTCCTTCGTGCAGATCGAATCCTATTGATCAGGTTGCAATGTGGCCACCAGTCTAGGTGACTCGAATTGCGTGCACTATGTTGATATAAGATGGTGGTTGGAGGTAGTCAACAGGAAACCCTAGACCTGGGTTTCATGCTACTTGACACTCATCAGCAAGTGTACCCGTAGTCTTGAGGGAACTGATGCTATCTGATATGAAGTTACAAGAATCTCCATTAGATTAAATTGTTTTGTAAGTGGGCATTCAAACTGGCCTACTTTTTTACTACATACATTTCATCTGTTTTCTTGATTTTCATAACATGCGTTTAGTCTTAACGAAGGTCATCATTCATTCCGTGACGCCATTCAGAAACACTAGTTTTCCTTATGTGAACACGTATTATACATGTCCTTGTGGTTTCCATATGGGAGTATTATGTACTGGAGCCTAGACTTGTCAAAGAAAACAGAAAGAAAGTCAACCAACAATATAATGATACTGAATTGATGATAGACGTAATGGGTTAGGCATAATTGATGTATCACTACTTTTAACATGAATTCGACGTAAGTGGTTTGGGGCTTTGTGAGACATGATTCATAGCAATAATGTGTACCGCTCCATCTGACGTTACTCTTTTTGAGTTTATCATAAACAGTAAACTGTAATTATATCTTTTGTTGGTCTATAAACTTTAATTCTTGATCTTTTTATTCTCATATGACCTTACTTTGGTTATACACTGCACTGCCACTTCACTTTGTGTGATGGATTTATTGTTTCTTACTTATAAAAACCATTTTATGTCATTGTGGTGTATGCTACTTATGTTGACAAACATAAGTAGTATGTAGCACCTATCGGAAGTGGAATGCATGCCAGCAAAAGATTGAGAAGATCCAGTTGAAGAGAACAGAAGGGGAAACAGAAATTAAATGTAATAACAAGAGATTTGAAAGAATCAGGAAGCACGTAAAGGACAACTGATAGGTGTGAAAATCATATATTTAATGTATGGTTTTCATACTTTAGGAAAGTACTCTGTAATTTTGTATTAAGCAATAAATTGGTCTTCCCCACCTGAGTTCTCGTTCACTACATCATAAATAAATAAATAGACATCGTTAACTTTTAGATTCACTTAGTATTGTTTGTTTGAATCTATTCTGACTTGGGAGAGACTGTACCTGCCATAACTGTTGACATGCAATGTGCCTCGGCTGGTGCAGCTCTTACTATGGGCTATGCCAAAATCAAGGCCGGTCTTGCCACTCGCTTGTTAGCAGGAGGGATCGAAAGCAGCTCTTTGCAGCCCCAGTGTATCTATGCTGCTGCTGATAGTCGATCGGGCGCTTATGAGGTGGCACAATTTTCTCCAGACACAAGCAGTCAGCTGGCTATGATAGCAGGAGCAGAGCGGGTGGCTCAGGCCTACCAAATGACCCCCTCGCAGCTCAACCAATGGACCCTTACTAGCCACCAGCGAGCACACATAGCTAGGCAGAAGCATTGGTTAGCTGATATTATATTAGCAATGCCAGGT
>NC_031495.1:26714439-26725810 GCF_000237925.1 Schistosoma mansoni
GGATACAAATTTGTGACTATCGGAATTTTTATCCTGTGAATGTGTTCCCGTTACAAATAGGTATAAAAGTGTCTTCGTTATGTTCAGAGCCAGATGAGATGAGTTTCCGAGCATCTATCAGTGCGGTAGATGCTACTGAGATCCAGTGTTTCTCCCTAACCTTATGGTTTACCGTACTAGCAGATATCACTGCTGTTTCCACAGCTTTTCGGATGTCATTCCACGCTGCCTCGGGGTGGGCACAACTTCCATGGCTGCCCAACTTTTTCTAGTTGTTCCTGAAATGTACTCTTAGCTTGCCTATCATTAGGTAGAACCCTAAGAGGTTTCCTTGCAGTGTCTTTCCTACGTCCAGTAAGACGCAGACAGATACGTGCTCGCACTAGAGCATGATCTGAATCTAAACATGTGCTCCAGAATGAGCGACAGTCTTCTATCGAGCCCCTCTATCGGTGGCTGATAGCGATGTGGTCTAGTTGGGTCCAACGTTGGGACGAATTCGGGGGTCGCCATGTCAAAAGATGTTTTTCCTTGTGCTTAAAGTTAGTATTTGCAAGAAACAGGTGGTTATCTGAGCATAGCTGCAACAGACGGTCGCCATTATCTGTCCTCTGAGCCACGACACCATAAGATCCACCCAGGTGTATTTCCTTTTCGCTTAGTTTACTTACTTGAGCATTAAAGGCACCAGCCACTATTACTACATCAGGGCACCTAGCTTTTCGGAAAAGGTCGGTAAGCTTTCTGTGAAACTCATCTTTTACATCATCCGAGCTACAGTCAGTGGGGGAGTAGGCAGAGACGACGAAGAGGCAACGACGATTGTCCCTATCTTTCCGAGTCCTTACTGTTGCGTTTAGTTGGACAGCGCACAGACGACTGTCTACTGAGATCCAGTCTGAAAGAGCTAGTTCTGTCCCAGGATTTAATGCTATACCTACGCCAGCGAAGCCACGGGAAGCAGCATCAGGGCTTCCAGATACACGAAGCGTGAATGAGGTTGATTCTTTATTATGAAATAGTGAGGTCAAATGAATGACGCTACTCGGATCCTGTGTGCGCGTTTTGGAGACGCAGCAGACATCGATGGTGCGAGATCCCAAAGTCCTTGCTAAGGAAGCCTGTTGTCCTATTCGGCACAATGTTCGGACGTTAAAAGTTCCTACATGTAGTTTAGAGCGTGGTTTCAGGAGACTGAGAACAACGTTCCGCGTACTCGAATCGTTTGCCCTAGCGGTGCGAGGTGATAAAAGGACGTGAGAAAGGTTAGTCGTGGAGATAAGGGAGTTATTGGGCGGTGTAGGAAGGACTTGAATGTGACCAACTTGGTCTCGTGTGCTGTTACGGGTATGAGGGCTAATATCACTTCCCAACTGCCCATACCGTGGAAGGGTATTTCTTGAGGGACCTGAAAAAGAAGTTGGATTAGTGTTGGTCTTAACGACCTGGGCGCGACGGGAGCAGAGTCCAGAGAACAACTTCTTGAGGCCAGTCACGCACGGCCTTCTTGTGTTAGCTCCGTTCTTCAAAGGGCCTTATTGCCAGAGACGGAAATCCGTGAGGTAAGGTGAGGCGTGACATTTTTAGAGTCGACCTTTTCTAATCCCTTCCTTCCTTGTGAGAAGGCAGCATCGCTGCAGATGCTGGTTGTTTAGAGGAAACACCTTACTGCTGTCACACCCCTCTGCAGTCAGCAGTACGACTTCGCCCTCAGATCTTGAGTTGCTGCTTTTAGTCTTACCATTCTTCGATCGACATGCCAGGCATGGTAGAACCTACAGGAACATACGTTCCAGCCAACACAGCTCAGTTGGGCCATCACGATAGGCAAGTCCGACCAACACATCAAGGTAGCAGCTAACGTCGTCCTCTCAGACTGGTAGGGAACTCGGAACAAATACCTATCAATTCGTTCGGCTTTGTAATTATAGGAACTGGATCAGCCAAGTTTGAGTGAGACACAATGATACTGACATTTGGATAATGTTGTTGTTGTTTTGGGGCTTGATGTTAATTTCTTTATCGGAAGTGTAAGATACAGGTCTTTTCAGATGAAACGTCTTAATCATACTCTATAGTTGGCGAAAATTGGCTACAATATATGTGCAATAAATAGGAGAATTAAGTATGCCACCAATATGTTTCAAGACTTGTAGACAAATTATACATTTCTATAGGATGAAACACGAGTCTGAGATATTGCCATGAAAAAGCGATCAAATAAATTTATAGTTTTGGCCTGTGGACTTAACTGATTATGTTTCTGGCCTGATAACTTGTTATATCATTGCTAGTAAATTTATAGTTTTGGTTCAAACAATGTATCCAGCGCTAACTTGTATCAATGAACCTAGCAGATTAGAGGTTACATATGAGGCATGTTGTTCAAGCTCAATACTACTTCAACATATCATAAAATCATCCTCTTTCACTACTAGCTTTAGACAGCAGTACCATTGGTTCTTTAGTAATCATTGTTCAGCGTATCTGTATGGGTGCTACGAAGTAGAAATCGCATGAGTTTTGTTATATATATGAGTTTATTGTACTTGTTGAGCTATGCTGGGTCCAGTTCACTTGGAAAGTTAAGGAAAAATCCAACTATTTTCCTGGTTGTTGAAATCAGTTTCAAACAGGTCTTCATAACTACAACACCATAATGATGATGTTTGCGAATAAGTCAAATGTCAACTAACCAATACTGTTAACCATATTGTTAATTGTTGTAGAGCTGGTGGATGCTGTTCACAAAGCTATCTTACAGTTGATTGATCACTGGGTGGTGATCAATGTCATGTATGTCAGGTCCTTCGTGCAGATCGAATCCTATTGATCAGGTTGCAATGTGGCCACCAGTCTAGGTGACTCGAATTGCGTGCACTATGTTGATATAAGATGGTGGTTGGAGGTAGTCAACAGGAAACCCTAGACCTGGGTTTCATGCTACTTGACACTCATCAGCAAGTGTACCCGTAGTCTTGAGGGAACTGATGCTATCTGATATGAAGTTACAAGAATCTCCATTAGATTAAATTGTTTTGTAAGTGGGCATTCAAACTGGCCTACTTTTTTACTACATACATTTCATCTGTTTTCTTGATTTTCATAACATGCGTTTAGTCTTAACGAAGGTCATCATTCATTCCGTGACGCCATTCAGAAACACTAGTTTTCCTTATGTGAACACGTATTATACATGTCCTTGTGGTTTCCATATGGGAGTATTATGTACTGGAGCCTAGACTTGTCAAAGAAAACAGAAAGAAAGTCAACCAACAATATAATGATACTGAATTGATGATAGACGTAATGGGTTAGGCATAATTGATGTATCACTACTTTTAACATGAATTCGACGTAAGTGGTTTGGGGCTTTGTGAGACATGATTCATAGCAATAATGTGTACCGCTCCATCTGACGTTACTCTTTTTGAGTTTATCATAAACAGTAAACTGTAATTATATCTTTTGTTGGTCTATAAACTTTAATTCTTGATCTTTTTATTCTCATATGACCTTACTTTGGTTATACACTGCACTGCCACTTCACTTTGTGTGATGGATTTATTGTTTCTTACTTATAAAAACCATTTTATGTCATTGTGGTGTATGCTACTTATGTTGACAAACATAAGTAGTATGTAGCACCTATCGGAAGTGGAATGCATGCCAGCAAAAGATTGAGAAGATCCAGTTGAAGAGAACAGAAGGGGAAACAGAAATTAAATGTAATAACAAGAGATTTGAAAGAATCAGGAAGCACGTAAAGGACAACTGATAGGTGTGAAAATCATATATTTAATGTATGGTTTTCATACTTTAGGAAAGTACTCTGTAATTTTGTATTAAGCAATAAATTGGTCTTCCCCACCTGAGTTCTCGTTCACTACATCATAAATAAATAAATAGACATCGTTAACTTTTAGATTCACTTAGTATTGTTTGTTTGAATCTTCCCATTGATGTTTTAGGACACATGCGCCAATTAGAGACTGACCAGTTGCAGTCCTAAAAATCAATGGGAAGACTCAAACAAACAGTACTAAGTGAATTTAAACTTCATCCCATTGCACAAGCAAGTGGCTATCAGGACTCAGTGGTCGAGTGGATAACGCGATGGCGTTTGAAGCGAAAGTTACTGGGTTTGAATCCCAGAGTAAACATCAACTCTGAGATGCAGGTACATCCAGCTGACGACTCCCAAATAGGACGAAACGCGCGTCCTGGATTCCACTGCTAACCACTATACATCATCGTTAACTTTTGTTAAATGTTACTTCGTTCCACTGTTTATTAGACTCCTAATAATAAACGGTTGTTCTGCGTATGAACAAAATAATGTCGAATACCATTCCTCTTTTCCAATGATAATCATTTTCCAATATGTCAAGATTATTGGTTTTGAACTCCATTCCTATAATGAAATTTTGTAAAAAACAGTAATGATCTGTAGAGAGTTTATTTTTTAAAATTCAGTCTCACCTTTTTCATTCTGCAAGGCTAGCGTAATTAACTTACATCCTAAACCTACTGATTATGTTTCGACTTATCAATAAAATAGTCAGACACGGGGTTGAACATTTATCGTCGTTATGTGACACTGAATGTTCCGTCCATCTAAACCAGTCATCTGTAGTTTTCTTAGTTTGATTCATTCTAATTTTTACAATTTATTCAACACATATTCAGGTTGATCACCAACATTCAAATGGCGATACAGACAATAATGAAACTGCAATGAATTCAGGTGAGAAATCACTGGATCCTCATGGTCTTTCTACGTTAGACAAGAATGTAACTGCTTTAGCATATTCAGAAGACTCACAACATGATTGTACAAATGAACGTTTGGTTTCGACTGAATGTCACCATAACAACTCCATTGAAGTAAGTATTTATTTTGAATTTGCGTGTGTTTGTTTGTTGGGGAATTAGATACAGTATGAAAAGTGTGTGAAGTTTTTCTTATAATGACGGCTGTTATTGCGTTCTAACTATTCCTCACTTGTGTAGGATGAACAGAAGAAGTCGATGTCTCCATCGACGAGTGAACTGGAGACATCAGGAGGAATAACAACAACAACAACAATGACGACGACGACAACAACAACATCGAGTGAACAAGATGCTTCAAATGAAAATCTAACTGCGACTGTCTTCAAATGTGACATGTGTTCATTGAGTTATCGCCATAGAACGTCACTTTTACGTCATGCACGTCAATCGAACCACAAGGTAAGTAGGTAGGTAGGTAGGTAAGTAAGTAAGGAGTGTTTAGATTGCATGAGTTTGATGTTGTTCATGTTTGGTGATGACCATGAAATGGTTGTAGTAGCATTGTTGTTTGATCGTGGTGAGTATATGAGAGAGTGTGTGAGGGAGGGAGTTTGGAGGAGAGGAAGGAGTAGGTGGTGAAGAGTTTTGTGTTTTGGAATGTTCAACATGAGCATTTTGTGAATATGTTCGTGGTTAAGTTGTCTGTAAGGCTAAACTTTTTTTATCGATGAATGTTTTTAGGTGGATCTAATTAGGACTCGCAAGAGAAGAGATTATGTGAAGAATGATAACTCTGGTATGAGGAGATCAGGGGAGTGTTTGAATGGTAGTGGATGCATGGATAATGAGATGGTATCGAATTTGACATGGAAAGAATGTTCAGAGTCGATGACGTTGGATTCTAATGTTGTTGAGAATGAGAATATTGGGGAGGTAGTTGGTGAGGTGAGGTAGTTGTTATTGTTGTTTGAATGTTTCATATTTAGTTGACTATATGATTTAATTTATTGTTGTAAATTTTGATGATCGTCTATTTTAACAATCAGGTGTTGAATTGTTCTGGCAGTTTATTCATACTTCGCAATTTTATAAGTATTGAATTTCGTAGATAATACTTCATGTTGTTTTCGCTATAGTTAAGGTTTGCGAACCCATTCATAATTCATATTTTATGCTCTCCATTCTCCAAAGTTTTTTAAGTAAAATACTATTCTCGTAAATATGCTTAATGCGATATTCATCGCTTATCCTGAAAACCTTCCTGGTTTGCGAGTAAAACGTATTTTAAAGTGAAATGTTTCTGTTTGTTTTACAATTTGACCTCTTCATTTTTCATTTTCCGATTTATAGTTCCGGATGTAGACTCGGGGTCTAATTTGGTATACACTTCCTTGTGGTAGGTGTTCTTGTCAGTTGAAATGCCTCTGATAAATTATTTGAGACTAATAGAATGTGTCAGTGTGAATGTATTCAGGGATTGTTTGATTTATCCACTGAACTTTGCTGATGAATGAATCTGGTTATCGGCTTTTCGATAGCGAATTGGGATAATAATCATATTGTGAACTTGTGATTCCTTGCCCGACACGACTGTTTTAAAAATAGAGTGGGTAAATAATCATCCAACCGTCTTGATATTATTATCCGTGTAGTCGAATCTATTTTTGGATGTGAATAGTACACACAAAGTACCATACCAGAAATGTACGTCCTGAATAAAGTGAGAGCAGTGATTGTTTTTGCTGTTGTGGCAACATTACATCTTGTCATTCCGCGTTCTGTGGTGTAAAGAAACTGTCATTCAAATAGCTATTGAGGTTCATCTTGAAGCACTAGTAGCTATTTTACTAAATTTAATGCATAACTCTTAGTCATTTGCCTTTGTATATAGCGTTTTCATTCTTTTGTTAATCGGAGTGCTCTACACTGCATTGTCGGTGTTGTAGTTTGCACGGTCTTCGGAGACGTTGAGAATAACTGCCTTCGTTTGTTATAAGGTAGTTACCACTGGAAATTTTGTTGGAACTAATGGAGTTTATGGCACAACATATTGTCTTTTCAGTTTTGCTTCGTAATGACTGTCCCATGTTAGTGCAGACATTTGGCTAAATGTACCAAGATTTCGAAATTCAACTTGAAAACTGCTCCGAGTGGTTTTCGCTTCGATGGCAAAGTGAAGTGTTTCTCATATATTAATTTGTTAAAGCATTCTGGTGTGATAAGCAGTGGTATTACTTCTCCGATTTCCACTCATCGTTTCCATTAAAGTTTATGGTCTACTTGCGTATGTGGCTGCCTTTCTGCGGCACTTCGGAGTTTAAGTAGGATCGCTACCTCTACACCACAAGCAAGTGCATTGCTTTAAACAATTATTGAAATCTTTGGATTGTATTTTGTCAATATACTTTAAAATAGCTTTCAATTCTGTAAAACATTGTACCAATATGTTGATCAGTCCCAACGGATGTTGATTTAACAATGCATTTATTCATAAATTTTTAAAATACTAAGTAATTACTAATTAGACTCAAGAACGAGCGTAAGGTATTTTTTTGAAATACCTTCATTTTTCCATGATTGTAATGTTCTTCGGTTCAAATCGGTGACAAAAGCCTAGATACCTAATTAAACGTAAACAGAGTGGACATATTTCTAATCCAAGGTGTAATTCACGGGTTTGCATATGTTGTGGAATGAACAGATCTCGGGTGCAATCAGTGATTGGGGCCAGTCAGATGGAATTACGTCTAGTTCCCAGGTTCTACCTAAGACCTCAGTCAACTTCGCTGCTAGTACTGGACCTTCATCCTTAAAAATCTCAGGGGTAAACTTGTCAGGGCCCGCTGCTCTCCCTCGCTTCAGATTTCCTATAGCTTTTTCAACCTCGTAAAGAGTTGGAGGATTTACATTAGCTTGCCATTCAGGACGACTGGGGATCATGGAAAACCGAAGCGTGGCTGAAGGCCAGTTGGACTGATCCCTAAAGTGTTCTGCCCATCGATCCAATTTCCTGGATTGAGAATGAATGATATGTCCATGTTTATCTGAGATAGTTTCGCTGACAGTTGGGTTTCTAATACCGGTTTCTATAACAAGTCTGAACAGTTGTCTGCTGTTGCCTATTGCCACTGCATTTTCCATTTCTCTTGCTTTCGCTACCCACCACTGTTAGCGATCATTGCGTAGGCTTCTTATTAGCCTGCGCTTAGGTTGACTCCGCTCTTCGTTATGTTCAGAGCCAGATGAGATGAGTTTCCGAGCATCTATCAGTGCGGTAGATGCTACTGAGATCCAGTGTTTCTCCCTAACCTTATGGTTTACCGTACTAGCAGATATCACTGCTGTTTCCACAGCTTTTCGGATGTCATTCCACGCTGCCTCGGGGTGGGCACAACTTCCATGGCTGCCCAACTTTTTCTAGTTGTTCCTGAAATGTACTCTTAGCTTGCCTATCATTAGGTAGAACCCTAAGAGGTTTCCTTGCAGTGTCTTTCCTACGTCCAGTAAGACGCAGACAGATACGTGCTCGCACTAGAGCATGATCTGAATCTAAACATGTGCTCCAGAATGAGCGACAGTCTTCTATCGAGCCCCTCTATCGGTGGCTGATAGCGATGTGGTCTAGTTGGGTCCAACGTTGGGACGAATTCGGGGGTCGCCATGTCAAAAGATGTTTTTCCTTGTGCTTAAAGTTAGTATTTGCAAGAAACAGGTGGTTATCTGAGCATAGCTGCAACAGACGGTCGCCATTATCTGTCCTCTGAGCCACGACACCATAAGATCCACCCAGGTGTATTTCCTTTTCGCTTAGTTTACTTACTTGAGCATTAAAGGCACCAGCCACTATTACTACATCAGGGCACCTAGCTTTTCGGAAAAGGTCGGTAAGCTTTCTGTGAAACTCATCTTTTACATCATCCGAGCTACAGTCAGTGGGGGAGTAGGCAGAGACGACGAAGAGGCAACGACGATTGTCCCTATCTTTCCGAGTCCTTACTGTTGCGTTTAGTTGGACAGCGCACAGACGACTGTCTACTGAGATCCAGTCTGAAAGAGCTAGTTCTGTCCCAGGATTTAATGCTATACCTACGCCAGCGAAGCCACGGGAAGCAGCATCAGGGCTTCCAGATACACGAAGCGTGAATGAGGTTGATTCTTTATTATGAAATAGTGAGGTCAAATGAATGACGCTACTCGGATCCTGTGTGCGCGTTTTGGAGACGCAGCAGACATCGATGGTGCGAGATCCCAAAGTCCTTGCTAAGGAAGCCTGTTGTCCTATTCGGCACAATGTTCGGACGTTAAAAGTTCCTACATGTAGTTTAGAGCGTGGTTTCAGGAGACTGAGAACAACGTTCCGCGTACTCGAATCGTTTGCCCTAGCGGTGCGAGGTGATAAAAGAACGTGAGAAAGGTTAGTCGTGGAGATAAGGGAGTTATTGGGCGGTGTAGGAAGGACTTGAATGTGACCAACTTGGTCTCGTGTGCTGTTACGGGTATGAGGGCTAATATCACTTCCCAACTGCCCATACCGTGGAAGGGTATTTCTTGAGGGACCTGAAAAAGAAGTTGGATTAGTGTTGGTCTTAACGACCTGGGAGCGTGACCGCAGAGTCCAGAGAACAACTTCTTGAGGCCAGTCACGCACGGCCTTCTTGTGTTAGCTCCGTTCTTCAAAGGGCCTTATTGCCAGAGACGGAAATCCGTGAGGTAAGGTGAGGCGTGACATTTTTAGAGTCGACCTTTTCTAATCCCTTCCTTCCTTGTGAGAAGGCAGCATCGCTGCAGATGCTGGTTGTTTAGAGGAAACACCTTACTGCTGTCACACCCCTCTGCAGTCAGCAGTACGACTTCGCCCTCAGATCTTGAGTTGCTGCTTTTAGTCTTACCATTCTTCGATCGACATGCCAGGCATGGTAGAACCTACAGGAACATACGTTCCAGCCAACACAGCTCAGTTGGGCCATCACGATAGGCAAGTCCGACCAACACATCAAGGTAGCAGCTAACGTCGTCCTCTCAGACTGGTAGGGAACTCGGAACAAATACCTATCAATTCGTTCGGCTTTGTAATTATAGGAACTGGATCAGCCAAGTTTGAGTGAGACACAATGATACTGACATTTGGATAATGTTGTTGTTGTTTTGGGGCTTGATGTTAATTTCTTTATCGGAAGTGTAAGATACAGGTCTTTTCAGATGAAACGTCTTAATCATACTCTATAGTTGGCGAAAATTGGCTACAATATATGTGCAATAAATAGGAGAATTAAGTATGCCACCAATATGTTTCAAGACTTGTAGACAAATTATACATTTCTATAGGATGAAACACGAGTCTGAGATATTGCCATGAAAAAGCGATCAAATAAATTTATAGTTTTGGCCTGTGGACTTAACTGATTATGTTTCTGGCCTGATAACTTGTTATATCATTGCTAGTAAATTTATAGTTTTGGTTCAAACAATGTATCCAGCGCTAACTTGTATCAATGAACCTAGCAGATTAGAGGTTACATATGAGGCATGTTGTTCAAGCTCAATACTACTTCAACATATCATAAAATCATCCTCTTTCACTACTAGCTTTAGACAGCAGTACCATTGGTTCTTTAGTAATCATTGTTCAGCGTATCTGTATGGGTGCTACGAAGTAGAAATCGCATGAGTTTTGTTATATATATGAGTTTATTGTACTTGTTGAGCTATGCTGGGTCCAGTTCACTTGGAAAGTTAAGGAAAAATCCAACTATTTTCCTGGTTGTTGAAATCAGTTTCAAACAGGTCTTCATAACTACAACACCATAATGATGATGTTTGCGAATAAGTCAAATGTCAACTAACCAATACTGTTAACCATATTGTTAATTGTTGTAGAGCTGGTGGATGCTGTTCACAAAGCTATCTTACAGTTGATTGATCACTGGGTGGTGATCAATGTCATGTATGTCAGGTCCTTCGTGCAGATCGAATCCTATTGATCAGGTTGCAATGTGGCCACCAGTCTAGGTGACTCGAATTGCGTGCACTATGTTGATATAAGATGGTGGTTGGAGGTAGTCAACAGGAAACCCTAGACCTGGGTTTCATGCTACTTGACACTCATCAGCAAGTGTACCCGTAGTCTTGAGGGAACTGATGCTATCTGATATGAAGTTACAAGAATCTCCATTAGATTAAATTGTTTTGTAAGTGGGCATTCAAACTGGCCTACTTTTTTACTACATACATTTCATCTGTTTTCTTGATTTTCATAACATGCGTTTAGTCTTAACGAAGGTCATCATTCATTCCGTGACGCCATTCAGAAACACTAGTTTTCCTTATGTGAACACGTATTATACATGTCCTTGTGGTTTCCATATGGGAGTATTATGTACTGGAGCCTAGACTTGTCAAAGAAAACAGAAAGAAAGTCAACCAACAATATAATGATACTGAATTGATGATAGACGTAATGGGTTAGGCATAATTGATGTATCACTACTTTTAACATGAATTCGACGTAAGTGGTTTGGGGCTTTGTGAGACATGATTCATAGCAATAATGTGTACCGCTCCATCTGACGTTACTCTTTTTGAGTTTATCATAAAC
>NC_031495.1:26726010-26789467 GCF_000237925.1 Schistosoma mansoni
CATCCACGTATCGACGAAGAATATCCAAATGGTAAGCTTTTATCTATCTATCCATATATATATATAAGGATTTTTTGTTGAAGTATTAGTTCGGTGAGGACATATGATCAAGCAATAAACATGATGATGCAATAGGGAGATTATAATACTAGATTCCTTAATATGAGCATCAACAATAAAAGATTGTGTGTGTGCAAATAGAAAGCCTTGTAAAATAAGTTAGCAACAGATTATAATCTGAATAAAGTACGGTGATTAAATTGTTTTTGTAACGGTAATCAGAGGTCAATTTAGTAAAATTTGAAATAGTTAATAATCTGTACTACCGTTTCTGTTCATCATTTTAGGGTTGGTAATTTCCGTTAACAAGATCATAAATGCCAGTTATTTTACCTAATAAGTGATAATTAAGTTATTCCCACTATTTCATGGGATGAGTTTATGGATTTTTCTAGATACTTTTATATATATTACAAACGATTACTTGTTTCTGTTAACCTTTTTTTCTACCTTATAGTAGTCGTCAATCATCGTTGTCTACACAATCTTTAAGTGATAATTTAATTGACGATGTCAGATCTATCATCTCAAATGCAACAACTGTCCCAGCATCTGATTATAGTTCAAAAACCAACGAGTCATCATCATTATTCACTTGTTCTTGGTGTAATCGTTCTGGATTTAAGTGTTGGCGTTACCTTCAAATACATCGTGCACGATGTTCATCTCGTCCAAATCGATCCAATAAACAAAAATTTATTTTATCGACAAACAATATTTCACAAGTTAAAACTTCTTTAATTTGTCAACAGTGCAATCGAGAATTTCGATCTGAACCTGGTTTAAAAGTTCATCAAACTTTAATGTCTCATAATAATAATAAATCATTCATTCATAAAAATAAATTATCTAATAATTTATCATCACAATCTATCGCTTGTCCAGGATGTTCACATAATTCGCCACTATTTGAATCAACTGAAAAGTTATTAAAACATTTATTAACATTAAAATCAACAAATACTACTACCACCAATAATAATAATAATCATACAAATCGTAGCCAATATTGGCCTACTGTATTATCAGTGCCTAATTTAGGTTATGGTTGTCATATATGTGGAGTATTACTTGCTTCAGAATCACGTTTAGATAAGCATAAAAAAGCTGTTCATGAAGTATGGCTTTTTCAAGAACAACAAAATATTAGTCCAAGTAAAAAATTACCTACTTCTACTTCATAAATATATTTATATTACATGAATGTTATAGTTGGCTGTCTTCATTGTCTCTTTCTTAAAAAAAATTATTATTATCTCATCACACATAGTTATCCTTTTTGTAAATAGTCAACTATCTGTAAATTTGTGTAATAACAATAATGTGTATATCAATCCCTTCTTAATTCTCTCTTTTTTCAAAGCTTTTTATCTATTATTACGTAATAAATACATAACGATGATGATGACTAGTAATGAGATGTATTACAATGATAAGTCGAATGATAATAGATCAGGAGGATATGAATATTTGTAATTAATACTTATATTTATGCATTCATTCATGTATTTTAGTGTGTACTGTTTCTAGGTTTTTCTTTGTAATTAAAATTTTTTTATTTAACCTTATTTTTCAAAAATACATATTTTTTGTGTTAGATATACTACTGAATAAGACTATTTTTTCAAAATAATGAAAGTGTGTTTAAAGACAAAAAAAACTCAGCAACATTTCCATCTTTATTTCGTTAACTCTTTAATTTTTTTCAACTTTAAACTCAGTCTTCACTACTTTGCCTTTGTATTCATCTGCTCACTTAATCACTCACTCAATCTTATCTCTGTAAGCTTACTATCACATCACTATCATCTTTCAGAAATAAAAAATCCTCTTTTTTGTCATAAACAAATCAGATGTATGTTTGTCAGTTTATAAGATTATTATACTTTTTAACTAGTACTATTATCGTCAATTATAATTCTACTATGTACAGTTTATAGTGTGAAAATTGTCTTGTGTTTTCTCTCTCCCAGCGTTTTTCCCCTGTTCTCTTTGAAAAACATGACAAGATTGTAACTGTGGCAATGAATAATGAGAGATGGCGGAAAAAAGGGAAAAGAATTTCTTCTTTTTATTAGGATTTTTTAATGAGTCGTTCTTTTGTATGAAAATAAATTTATTCGTTTGCTTTTTATTATCGGACTAATTGTTTGTTGTTGTGGTGGTGATGGCTGTACTATTTCTAGTGGATATTTTTAATGAAAACACTTCTAGGTTTATGCTTCAATTATTCCCTCCCTCTTCCCATTCATCTCTGTTTTTTTATTAATTTATTTATTTTACAATGTGTATCATTTTCTCTTTTTGTATGTGTAAAACAAAATAAATTTTTTAATGATAAATATTATTGCATGAAAAGGTGTTGGGGTGGGGGGGGATTTTAGCGTTACAAGTAATTTAATGAATTTCTATTGTGTTAATTATTTAATAGTCATTCGTAACAATTAACCAAGTTTTATACGCATCGTTAAAAGTAAATTATGTTATTTTTTTTAAAGATCATAGGTTTACAAAATACATGTAAAATTAGGTCAACAATTGTTTAGATACATTACGCTGGGAAATAGAAGCAGTTATGAAAAGGATGGATAGAAATTGGAAAGGATTGCCCAGGACAGGGTTGAATGGAGAGTGCTGATAAGCGGCCTATGCTCCTCCGTGAGGAGTAACAGGCGTAAGTATGTAAGTTGCCAAAATAGCCCATACTGTACTATTTGTGTACAAGAATAAGGAATAAAATATTACACTTTCTGAAGTCATGTATATTATATCACTAATAGGTTTATTGATTTTAAGTAGTGTCCTTAGTGGTTTAGTTTCTTGAAATCATGTTTTCAGCTGATATAACCAACCATCTACAGATTTGTTTACTTGCTGTTTAGTTGTATTTGTTTTAATTGTAGCGCTAATAATGTAAATTGTCTGTCTAAACTAAAGTAGGGTAAAGGATAAGTTATACCTCTTAACGTAACTATACAATATAGAAATGTGGTTAGGTAGATTACACTGATTTGTTTGAAAACCACCTGACGGGATTATTTAAAACAAGCATTAGTATGAATGAGAATCGGTCACAGAAAAACTCTCATCCCATTTGTTAAAAAGTGTAATCAAACTGATCGCCTTCCGCTTTTATATAGTAAATAACATACATCTGAAGCTATTTATGTTTTGTATACTTGAGACATTTGTTGAGCCGAACAAATCCCAAGAACACCTATTCTCAAAGGACTAAATACAACCATCCAAATAACATTGATTTTACTCTATGGAATATACTAGTTTCTGCTTTTAGATACTTCCCAATGAAGGATGATAATAACTTTTTCATTCATTAAAATTCAAAACAACATAGTTCGAGGTCTTAACTGGTTGGTAATTTCTCTACGTTTATTGATTTTTATGTATATTCGACTGATAGATAGTTTTGAAGCGAAAACCTGAATATAGTATTGGTCACTGACAGTTTACCCATTTAACTTCCCAGTTACTTACGCCTGTTACTCTCAATGGAGCATAAGCCGCTGACCAGCATTCTCCAACTTCCCAGTGGTTATACTTATTGAATGAAAACAAACATTCAAGCGATTAATCTTTATTAAGTTTAACGAAATGAGGTCAACACTTTTACTCATGCACATAATTAACAAAGAAGACCAATAATAAATAAGTCAAGGTTTGATAAGTTATGAAAATTAAGTTAACTTTATAAGTGACTGGTTGAAAATGAAGGAGTAACTCATTGTTGAGAACCGATGACAAATTAATCAGTTTGAAACCTTATACAAAGTAATCAATGTTAAGTGGAGATTAATTGTCATCAACTAATTAAGATCTGATATCTAAGTTTGGTAATATTATTCTGATAACTTCATATTTTATATATTTATAGAATTTTTAGACTTTATAGTACTTTTATCCATCAATGACTAGTCCTAGATTTCATATTACGTATTATTTACAAATATTCTTTGTTTTATTAAATTCCTCGTTAGTTGTTGACTATTTCGATAAAACAAGTCGTAATACTTTTGACAATTTCTTAATATTGTTTCATTATATTATAAAAGATCCCATTTTTAGTGGAGTTGTGAATGAACCCTGCTAAAGAGTCTTATACTACGGCGAAACAATTGTCTAATGTTGTTTAGTTCCCAATAATTAATTAAGTTATGATAAGGAAAAAAACCCATTTATAACTTGAACTAATCTTTACAAATATTTCAAGTATCTAAAGTTTGCCCTAAATATTTGTAAAGATTAGTTCAAGCTATAAATGGTTTTTTTCTCATCATTTAAAGTAAACTGCTCCCAAATGCCCTAGTACGGCCGAGAGTGGGGAGAGTCTGCTCTCTCTCTCCAAATGGCCACGCGTATATAGCCTCTGCCAGGGAAGTCCTACTCACTGCCTTCTCGTGGTGGGAGTGCTGTTTGCGAAATTGAGAGGATGAAAAGCGAAAAACTGGCGCTTTAACCGGGTTGGTGGAGACGGAGAGTCCACCTAGGGGAGTTGGAAAACCTTGATTCTAAACCAATGGTGTACATGGGCTCGAGTATCCTGAGGGGACAAATGGCGTATGAATCAATTGTTGGTCACCGGCTACCATGGGACTGCATCTCCTCACGATGCTCTACTGCCTTGTGGACCAGATCTTTAGGTCAAAGGTTCCGGGTCTGACCACCTACGAAAACCACTTGCTTCGGTTTGGGCACCTGGGCAGTATCACAACCCTCACACAAATGTAATGAGATTTGTGTGGCGCATATATATCTGATGCCCCCTTGCACCAATATTTATATGTTTAAATAAATAAATAAAAAGTAAATTCGAAAAGAATGCATTGTATATTAGTTTTTTTAATGAAGATTTTAAAATCTGATTCGCTGTACAATTTAGAAAATATATTTTGTCTATAATAAACTTAAATGATGAAATTCATCAACACTTTTTACCTATGTCTATATCTTCAGGTATTTTTTACAAGCATTCCTCTGTTGTTGTTGTTGTTTTTTAAAATGAATATTCATTCTGATTTTCATTGAAACGTTGTAATATAATTCTTAGAGTTGATCCACTTGATCTAATCAATGTGACAGCTTGTTGATGTGTCATTGTAAGTGTACTAATTCCATTAATTTCTAGAATTTCATCTCCAACCTAAATGATGAAAACATTAAAGATAATATTATACATCTAGTGTTGGACTATATGTTGTCATTTCCATTAAAACCTTTATTACTTGTCAACATGAGTAAATATAACAGCGATAAATATATCTATATATACGATAACAACAACGTGTATGATATCGAAAGGCAAAACATCATTCACTTATGGTCAATCACTAAAACGGGAGTGATTAGTTGATTTCTTGAATTGTTCAACTCGAAGTTGCCAAGATTTCATTCTTGTTCCTTAGAGACTCATATAAACCGGACAAAACGGCTATCACATTGGTGCGTGACTATTTGAGTATTTGTGTAAATAATTTTTAAGACACTAACATTTAATTAAAATAAATCATAGTGTCATTGAATAAGAAAAAGAGAATTCAACGAAGAAAATTTTCTTTCCGACGAAATCATCTACTTAAGCTTTACATTCGTATATATAGTTATATGGAAAATATTTTCTTATTACACTGTATTTCGTTCCGCTCCATTTTGCCCGAAGCTAGGACAGAAGTGTTTCATGTGGTAGTTTTTTGGTTGTTAACTTACGTGTGAAGTTTATTGAGTTGGTCATCCAGAATGTACAGCTTAAGTAAGTGATTTCGTGGAAACGAAAATTTTCTTCGCTGAATTCTCTTTTTCTTATTGAATGACACTAACATTTGTCGTATTGGTATACAACTCACTTTCATTTGTCCTTCTTGAAAAGCCGGTCCATTTTCCGCTATTCGATATACAATTAACGGAGATGTGTTCGAGTCGAATCCACTACGGACGGAGAAGCCAAAACCATTCGGACCACGTTGTAATGTGATTGAATATAAGCTTCTAGTTGAAGTGTTATTCAAACTTGGCTTTACAACACAGTTTTCATCCAGCAGTTAGTTTAAAATAAAATAAAATATTTAACTGAGATACTCTTAAACTTTTATGTTTAATGAATTCGCAGGTGAGTTTTCGGGAGCTCGATTAAAAATGCATATTGAAATAAAATAGTTTATTTCTAAATACTTATAAGTGAACCAATCAACTCACGTAAGTTTGTATTTAAAATTATATTGACAAATGCTATTCTTTCATTATTGCTCCAAACGGATTTATCGAAAATCGGGTTATGTCTATGTCTTCAGGTTATACTTTAACAACCTGCATAAATGTAGATTCATTGAGTTTGATGACTTATTCTTAGATCTGTACCAAGTAACCTTTTAAAAAACTACTGTAAAATTGTGTTCATTATCGTTTGAACAAACCAACAAGCCTTATTACACATTCCTTTTTTTGGTTGTTCTGCTCCATTTTACCCGAAGCTAGGACAGAAATGCTTGATTCGGTAGTTTTTTTGGTAGTTAACTGATGTGTAAAGTTTATTGAGTTGGTCATCCAGAAAGGTCAAGAATTTTCCTTATGTTGCTATTCCAATTACCATTGATTATCTAAATTAAATTGTAGTTAGTTTTCTGATTTATTCATTTATATGTTCAATCAGAATGGAACTAATTTATGGATAAATTAGACTCTATATTCTGAGGAAAAAAATGACTGTGAGGGAATACTACACTAGTTTTTGATAAATCATATTAAACGTAAACATTGTCTTGAATTTCTGACTAACTTATGGTAAATTGGGACTTGCAAAATCGAAAAACAACATTTTATTAGTAAATTCCGAGATGAAAATAGATGGATAGTGAACAAAACTTTTGAAGATAAATATTGTTAAACTTGATTAGTATATAGGTTGCAGTAGAATTTGGGATATTAATCTTTAGATGACCGTATCGCTACTATGTCGACTGAATCATAAGAATTCATAATTTGATAGGAATAGACTTATTAATATCTGGATTGTTACGTAATACGTTCATTGATAAATAGCTTCCTAATAAATATTCGCTATGACTTACTTCTGAAGTTTTCGAACCGTTTGTAGGATGAACACATTCAGTTGCATTGGAGCATATCATTGTAGAAGTAGCTGGTGGGATAAAATTTTCATCTGTATCTAAACTGTTAATATGAATATTATGTTGTTTATTAGACAAAAAACCTGGAATTTGAGTTAGAATATGGAATTTAGTGTTATATATCACTATAATATTAATGCATATTTATATGACATCAAATGGTTGGGTTTGTTTACTTATTAAATAGTTTTAATAGATACATGTAAAATTACTTATCTGATGAGTAGGAATAGATGGAATGTGGCTAGCAGTGGAATCCAGGACGCACGTTTTGTCCTGCTTAGGACTAGCCAGATGAATGTACATTGATCCCAGGTTTGATATTCACTCTGTTACTCAAACCAAGTACTGTTCACTTCAAACGCGTTGGGATTTGAGTGTCGTAATTACTAATATAGAGACAATCCATACAGAATGGATATATGCCAACCAGGAATGGTCGAATTTCAGTCAAAAAATCAACATAATCGGGCGGCCTGCTTGAATATCTGAATTATCTGTTCCTGCCATCTAGATATTTCAACAAGTTTTCTATTTCTTTGTTTGTTTTAACAGATCATTATACCAATTAATTGCATAACCTAATCAGGTGAGTTTATCAAAAGTTTGCGACCTTTCGGTGTACAAGTTACAAAAATGTACAGTCGGAGAAATCGTGATGTCTGGCAATGTACATTCAAAAGAATGAATATTATCTAGGTGTCGATTTTTGAAATTATTACATCTAACTGTCGATCGCTCAATATTTATCGTCAATATCAATCAAGAAATAAGAAACAAAAACTTGTTGAAATACTTTGTGCTGAGAATTCTATTTATGGTATCATCAGCCTTTGATACAAATACTGTAGGCGATTTATAACAATACACATAGCAGTATGTACAGAAATCAATTTTTATCCCTGAATGTAATAAAGTAATGATCATTGTTCTGATTAATTAACTATGGCTATTTATTATCTGAAATCTTTTAGTGATTACAAAAATTAGAACAGTCATATAGCAATTAGAAAACGATAAATACTATAAAAAGGGTGATAATTTCTCAATCGTTTGTTTAAATACTTTCAACTATCATTTATACGAATATTCGTCAGGATTCGAACCAATAGCTTGACAAAAGTTGGGCGCCGAGTATAGAGAAGTCATTATATGTAAAAATTATATTTGAAATAATCTCAGCGATTGAAATTCAAATAATTCCAACGTTTCGTCCAGCTAACTTGTCTGGACTTCTTCAGGGTAATAATTAAAGTTTCAATCGCCGAGATTATTTCAAATATAATTTTCACATACAATGACTTTCAACTATCAGTTTTCAAAGTGACAGTGACATTTCAGTTTGAAAAATCATATTTTGTTCTCTTTATGAATGAATTTTTCAAATTCATAAAAGGTTATTTTATAGTCATATCTCATCACTACTTTTAATGGTTAATCTCATCCCATTGATATTCAATTCATTTAGATAGTCATTAATTAACCAAATACATAACTAAATAGTTTCTTCTATAACGCCAACTCACAGTGAAAACTGTTGATTGTTGTGATGATCTGTTTGTGGATGGTTGATTTCTGTTAAACCGAGGTTTTTCTTTAAAGTAAACAATTTATTCTAAGTTGCTTTTGTTAAAAGTAGTTATGAACATTTGTTTCAAATTCTAAGAACTCCATTGTTTACATCAGTTAAAACTGAACATTTCAAGACATATAATATTCACTTTCAATTCTCTAGAACTATATATGATGTATATTGCTTAGAAGAGTAAGGAAAAAGTTATGCGATTTGTAAGAAAACAAACATTGGAAGATTCAAACAAACAATACTAAGTGAATTCAAACTTCACCCTATTGCACAAACAAGTGGCTATCTGGACTCAGTAACTGAGTGGACAACGCGATGGCGTTTGAAGCTAAAGGTGTTAGGTTCGAGTCCCAGAGTGAACATCAACTTTGAGATGCACGTATATCCAGCTGACGACTCCCAAATAGGACGAAACGCGCGTCCTAGATCCCACTGCTAGCCACTATCCATCTTTGCTTATTAGATAGTAGTGTTATGTAATATGTATAGAGTAATTATCTTATAATTACAGCTAGTTCATGTTAGCGAGAGATACAAAAGATCTCATCGAATTTCATTTTGTTTTCTCTGCTAAATACTATATTCAAAATTTTAATCACAACATATGATTTACCAGTTTTTTCAATTGTTAAAATTAATTGTTGTTGACTTTGACGTATAAGATTTACAATATCCATATGATTAATTCCTAATAAACAATAACCATTTATAGCCATTATACGTTGTCCAACTTTTAATTGTCCACATTTATCAGCTGGACTACCTGGAATTATACGACCTTTTAATGGAAAAAAATATGAGATAAATGTTTTAACTACTGATAAAGACACTTTAAACTTCGGTAATCGAAGTTAGACGATACTAGAAAATAAACAAATATCATTTTCTACATTTCCAGTATTGTGATGACCAATAGAATAATGCATGCATTCAATCGTTTGAGCAATTCAGATGCTTTGATATATTTTTGACTAACTGAATTATTACAATACAAAAATATTGATAGACAGTTATTTATTTAAAGTACAGATATATGATCAGTACAATCGTTACCTACTTTTGAATTTGTGATACAATCTAGACTATAGCTTGAGATTCCACATGTGACAACTAGATACAGATAACAATATATGTCTTGGCATACAACAGTCTGAAGATAATTTGTTCCAATCCTAACATCTTTATCTGATATTTCTTAAACGAGTTAATTTTTATTTAAATTAACATAATAATTTACTTCTGTAGAATAACGTGAAAGATTTCCAAGATTTTTTTAAATAAGTGATATGCTATATCTAGAACTAGAACCGCGTACAATCTAAGCACTCAAACGCTTGAACCCTCCAAGTCGCAAGTAAGAAGACAGAAGATGAGTAGAAAGAAATTTTATTCCAACCAGTATCAAATATGATACAAAACACTCGGGTATTTATAATTTTTAGTAAAAACGAAATTATTATTACAATCATTGAGTCCACATGCAGTGGTTTTTAGAATTTGTCCAATCGGGAAGCTATACGTTGAGTTTGTGAAATGTACTCACAAAAGATGATTGGATTAAATGTCTTCGGTCCATTCAGAGCTTTTTAAAGCTTTCATGAGTTCACCGGGGGCTGTCCTCACATGATGAATTAATTTCAATGTAAATAATCAAGTAAATAGTGCTTAACAATGAGGCTGAGAACAAACTAATTAAGCCATATCTACTTTGAAATAACTTCAAATAATATGGAAAATAAATTGTGGTTTTATTTCTCTTTATATTTGATATACAGTATATTGATGAAATTAGAAATAAATAAAAGAAACAAAGGTACTTAATCAAGTTATTACACTTCAATAACAAGGAATAAATGAATGAGGGTTATTCAAGAATAATGTAATTAACAGAAAGAGCATAAATAAGGTAGGGAAACAACATCTGAAAAAAATTTGAAGTTCAAATGAACTCAAAGAATGTATGAAGTTAACTTGAGTCATGTAACTCAGAATTTCCACATTTATTTAATCATCAAGTGAAATTCAATCAGTAAACTTAAACCTTGTTACTAGATTTACACTAATCGTCAAAGGTTTTGAAGCCTGTTTCTAACTCATATGTTTTTTTCCCAAAACATTTCTTATTTAGTCAGTATTATGTAGCAAATGCATAAGGTATGTCATAATTGTTTAAAACGAAACATTTGCTTATATCTACTATTTGAGTTCAAAATTTCTATTTGTTTATTTAAAATGAATGCACATATAAATGTTATAAATAAATAATATATTTCTAATATCCTAATAAGTAGAGGAATTAGATTTTCCGACGTTTCGTGGTTCAGTGTAAGCTACGTCTTCAGAGAATAGTACAACGTTATACTATTTAAACTTGGACTAATTTTAATTTGGTTATTTATTCTCTGAAGAAGTGACTTACACTGAGTCACGAAACATCAGAAAATCTAATTTTTCTACTTATTGGGATATTAGAAATCTATTATTTATTTATAACAATCTACTCAATCCTCAATTTATTCGAAATTATCAAGTCAGACCTTGGTAACTGTAAGGATGGCTTGTTGACAAACTCAAGAAGCCCAGAAAGAGAAGAAGACATTCCATCCAACCACCGCTAGAGGAACATTCTAGAGTGTCGACGTGTAGCTTCCCTATTGGATGAATAAGAAGGACCCCCTATGTGCCTATTGGCTGTCCGAAGTGATGATTTACTTTCAGCCAAAAACCATAAATACATGAGATGTTTGTAGTATATTCGACACTGTTTGTAATAACATTCCTACTTACTAGTCTTCTGTCTTCTCATTTTGCGACTTGGGAGTGTTCTAGCGTTTGAGTGCTCAAGTATTACGCGACATACTAAGAATCTAAGTTCGAGATATAGCAGTAACAATACCTATATATAAATATTGTTAGTAGTAAAATTCAGCTGCTCATATTTCAAATTATTAGTATTCGTTTTATTCAAGGATTTCTCTGATTAAATTTTCTGTTAATTCTTATCTAATTGACTAATTATCAATTTTTTCTTTAGTAGCTAGAATATTGTTATATTTTGTTACATTTATACTTACCTATTTCACTTGCTTTTTCTTTATTCAAAGAGCTGACTATCACAAAACCAAAACCTTCATCTTTCTCTTTCAATAACTTCACATTGATTATGTTTGAACTGTTTGAATCTTTTGCTGGTACTTCTGTAATATATCAGACACAAATAAGACAATTGCAATCAAGGATAATGTTTAAGGTGATTTATAGAGATGATTCCCAAATTAAAAGCTTTAAAAGTTTTATAACCATGAACAACATCAGGTGTACAGTTTACCATCTTAAAATGTAATCCTTGCATTTATTTCTTAAAATAGGAATATTGCGTTTTAGGAAAGTATTTCAAGTAAGATTATTACTTATAAATTATGAAGATGAATCCTTTACTAAAAATGTATCGAATGGATTTCACATTCGAATACTACGTATTTATCTAGAACCTGAAGTAAGACTAGATTTAATCCAGTGTTAAAAGCTACAGTCAACATTAATTTTTTTCTTTGAAAGTACTTCGTAGTGTGGACGAAAGTGAACATAGATGCATTTCCTAACAATAATCAAAGGAACACATTAAGATAAATATTTGCTCTCTTTCTGAGGATTGTCCTGTGAGATGTACTCGTTTCAAGATAAAATTTTGTTAAAAAGTTTACTGTTGTCACTTGCCTGCATTGAATACAGACAAAAATACATACAATTTTGACTCAATTAAATTGACATTCACTCAGTTAAAAAACTGATTTGTGATAGATAATTAGAAAACTAAATAGTTATTTTTCGATCCACTCGAGTGTTGTTTGCGATCAAAGTTAGTCAGTTTAAATTGAAACTTATTTGTCAAACTTTGTTAACTATTTTAATTTGCTGTCATTATCCTGGAACTCGATTAAAAATTATTCAGTCATCCCTGTATATTGGCTATAAAGGTTTCGTATAATTTATACTATGCTGTATGGATTTATCTTTTTGAAGTACTTTCAACTATCTTATTTCTGAAAAATGACCTTCGTTAGTTTGAAAAATGTCATGTACGTAAAGTGAATATATTTTGCTACCCCTATTTATTTCTATTTATGGTTTAATAAGCTCCACAAAGTTATAAAAGTTGACGAAGTCTCTACCTTATGAGCTTCAATATTGTTTCGAATTCCGACAGTCCTTAGAAGCACCGTGCACTATATTAGATTTAAAAAATTATTTATTACCAGATTTCACAAAAAACTGGTCAAGGAATTTTAGGATATAACAAATAAACTGTGTAATTACACAGAAATAAGGAATTATAGACAATACATATCCTTAGATTACAACGTTTTCGTCGCTAGTCCTTGAAAATTATTTAATATCTTGTTGACTTAACGTAAACGTCGTAGATAATTTCGTTAAATGTTTTATACTACTAACAAAGTTTTCAGTGGTGATAAATAAAAGTTGTATTAGTAAATGAAAACTTATTGATGTGAACTAGGTTGCACACGTTTAAAATCATTGTTTGTGAATTGTTGATGTTATTTTACTTACAAAGTCGATGTACTTATGTGTATGCGATCATAAAGCTGGTTTTGTTTAATTATATTTTCAAACAATTAAGTAAAAAATATGGTACATTATTTCATCCACAAATTGTTCTTCATCATTTAAGGTAACATAGTTTAGCGTTTGAAGGTGTAACTTCGAAATTTGTTTTCAGTGTTTAGTCTAGTAAGAAATACTACTAAATTTTCATTGGTTGTTTATTTTAAAGACTAAGCGAGTATTAATATACATTAGATTATGAGATACTGAAGATTTGTAGCTCAGGTGGATGATTTTGATGGAGTTTTGTTATCTGAGCTGGATGGTTTGGTTGTGAAGCTTCCATCATTCTTCTGAACGACATCATCAGCACAAACGTTCTGACGTTTGTTCAGAGGAACAATGAAAACTTCATTACCAAACCGTCCAGCTCAGAGAATAAAACTCACTAAAAAACACATTATATTAACTTCCAGTCAACAGTAATAATTTGAAATATATTAGCTTTTTAAAATCTTATATGAAATCGCATGTATTACGAAAACTATATTAGGTATTTTGTCTTTCAAACTTTATTCAGGGTCGTTACATATTTGGTGAATTTGTATCGCCTGATTGCTTTAACTTAAAGAATAAGTTTAAATTCATTCTAATCATTAAAAGAGATGGTTTCCAGTTTATTGACTAAATTTTTCTATTCTCTAGTCTCTAGTGTTATATATTACACAAATCATAAAAAATATGGATGATAGAAGTAGAACACAATTAGCTTCCATTCGCAGATAAAATTAAACATATTCTTTTTAGAACCTCAGATGATATTAAGAGCTTTATATAATTCCAGTCTAGTTTCTTCTTAGCTGTTAAAAACGTTTCACTCAGACTTAAAAACTGCAGCTTAAGGGTTAAAGTAATCATTTTTCAGCCAATAATTTGCGAGCATAAACTTCATTTCAATCACGTTCGTTCAGGAAGACAGGAAGCATTATTAGCCCTCGCACAAACAATATGCCTCAAAACAGAGTAGTTAGTAACATTTTATTTTTTCTACAAGATAGACACATTGACATTGTCATGATCTAGAATAAAATCCCAAGTCGTTTTTTACAGTAATTGTAAATAACAAACACAATCAGAATTTCAAAAAGTACACTGAAATTGATAATTACCCGATATTTTCATGCATTCAGCTTCATCTAATGGATGTATTCTACGAACAGTCAACGTAACATAACCATTATTATTCTTTGCTGCTAATCGAAGTAGTTCTTCAATCTCACTAGGTTTACAGCTCAATACAGAATGATTTTCAATAGCCACTAACAGATCACCTACCACTAAATTTTGACTTGATTCGCTTGAATTTCCATTGTCTTCTATAGGTATGATACATAGCTGAAGAAAATAAGTTATGTTTACAAAAACAGAGTTTTATAAGAAACCCATGCATTCTTAAAACAATATTTTAAATGTTTAAATAAAGTGATAGATAATTTTACTCCAGTTAAGAGGAACATGTAAAACGCTTCAGTGTTCAAACTGCAAGAAAAGTTTGACTTGTGGTCATTTGTTTTAATCATGGATTTATAAGATGCTTGGTTTTAACTAAAAGTTAAAGAATTTTTAAGATAGTTTTCATTATTTCGAATGTTGAAAAACATCATTGGAGATTTACATTTGGAATATCTGAACTCTACATCATTATTATATACTACGTGTAACAATAATTCTATCGTAAAAAATATATGAACTGAAGGTTAAATTAACTTAGTGTTGTTTACTTGTATTTTCAAACGCCATCGTGTTATCCATTAAGTCCTTAAGCAAACAGTACTGGGTTCGAGTCCCAAAGTGAACATCAACTCTGAGATGCAGGTACATCCAGCTGACGGGTCCGGAATAGGACGAATCGCGCATCCTGGATTTCACTGCTAGTCACTATCCATTTTTGCCTATAGAACTGAAAGCTAGCACAAATGTATAGATATAGTATTCTTGTAAAAGTTCACAAATTTACCTACTGTTTATTTCATGAATAAACAGTTAAGATTTCTACTGAAACTGTAATCAGTACTTTAATATTCTAAATCACTCACACACAAAGATTATAGTTTGTTGAAACAATAGGTGTTTGAAAGGAGTAGAAATTTTCTATGTTTAAGTTATGAATAACAGCTTTGTAAAACCCTTGACAAATAGTTTCATTATAATTACTTTTATCTATTCATATAGTAAAAATTTAGTTTATTTGATTTATTCTGATATGAAATACTATACATAGAACAATTTTCCTCCAGTATTCATAAAAGGTAACCAGTGACTATAAAATGTATATAACCAAATGATTACACAGAAGCTTTTAACTTTATTAAAGTATTCATTCACCTGTTTTTCAATTTCAAAAAAGCAACTCAGAGAATTGTCATGAAAGCATTTTACATTCCCATTTTATAGAAAGTGAACTGTAGCTAAACGACCATATGTTTATCATTTTCCGTATTAAGAATGATAATATTTACAAGGTTTGAAATGATAAAGTGCTTTTCGGACTACTCTAGGAATGTAAATGAAATCAACTGTTGATATCTTAATGTTTCTGATTCTCTAAAATTAATCTGAAATATAAGCTACGTTAATCAGTGATGATATATCATTAAATGGTTAAAAAATGAAATATATATATGTTCATCAGATGTATCTTAAGTCTCAATCTGTGTAATTTCATCGAACTCTATTCATAGGAGACTTACGCGAATTGATGCAGATTCATACTGAAAATATTAACAACTATTCATTTCAAAAATAAATGCCGAGGTCAGGATAGACTAGCCGAGTGCGAAAGCATCATGGAGATACTTGGATCAGGAGAAATGAACAAAAATAACGAAGGATTGGTAGATCTATGTTTTTCCAAAAACATGGTTATGGGTAGAACGTAACCTTACAAACACATATACAATGCTGTGTCAGCTTCCTCTGACTACACTACAGAGAACCAGATCGGTCATATCCGTGTCAATAAAATTTTTCGAGGGTCCATGGAAGAAGTAAGGACAAAGAGAGGATCTGATATAGCTTCAGATCAACATCTCGTGGTGGGAAAACTAAAGTTTAAGCTAAAATAGCATTAGACAAGTGGGCATATAGCACTACAAACGTTCAATAAAAACTTCTTTCGAGATACCAACAAACTCAATGTTTTCCAGATACATCTTAGTGATAAGTATCAAGTCTTACAATGTCTACAAAAAAAGAAAAACCCACTGTAGAAAACGATTGAAGGGGAATTAATGAAATAATCAATCCAACACTCTAGGAGTTGATGGGCCTCAATAAGCACCAGCATAAGGAGTGGATTTCTGTTGATACCCTAAGCAAGACTCAGGAAGGGAAGACCAAGAAGACAGAAATTAACAATAGCCAAACAAGATAAGACAAAGCCAAGATACAGTCCGGATACACAAAAGCAACAAAACAAATCAAGAGGAGTATTAGGGCCGACAAGCGGAAATACGTGGTACACTTAGCGTTGCAACAGAAAAAGCTGCAAGAGAAGGATATATAGGACAACTGAATGATACCACGAAGAAGGTAGCAGAAAAATATGGTGAACCATTGCGACCAGTCAGGAATAAGGAAGGTACATCAATCACTGAGGTTCAAGGAAGAAGTGGGTAGAGCTTTTGAATAAAATAATCCCGCTGAGCCAACTGAACATCGAGGTGATACGCACAGACCTCCCTATATATGTTGCCTCACTCCTAATCGAAAAATCACCAAGGCCATCAAACTAATCAAGAATATCGAAGTAACAAGGTCAGATAGTATTCCAGCTGAAGCAATGAAGTCAGATGTATAGATCAGTGTTAAGATGTCCTTTGTCATATTCAGAAAGAACAGGTACCAACAGACTTGAAGGAGGAATACCTCAACATGATACCGAAGAAACGAGATCTTATTATCTGTTATAACTACGGAGACATCGCGCTGTTGTCAGTAGGAAGAAGGGTTTTCGATAATTTTGTTAAACCAAATGCAGGATTCAGAAAATGTCCTCTGCCGAAGGGTAACTAAGTATCAATGTTTATCTTACTTCATCTAAAATCACTCATTTGGTTGTTCAATAATAAAGTCTAAAATATATTTTCTGTTGATTTAGTACAATTAATAATTTTATATAATGAAGTTTCAACTTAGAACTATGTTATCTGCACCTGTTATCGATTAAGTAATAATGATTATTATTATTATTATCATTATTATTATTATAAGCTTTAGAAATTGATGAGTCTGTAGATGACTAACGAGTTCAGTTTTCGATTTCATAGGGGTCGCAATAAATAAACTTCATTTATTACTATAAATTAACTTTTTAAATTTAAAAAGAAAACACCTCAAGGATAAAATCAGCAACAAAATGGTATTACGTAATAAACAGACTTTTCAATTTAGAAATACATTACACATTATTGCAACTTTAAAAGTAAAAAATATTTATTTCAGTTGTGCATATGAATAAAATGAATTGACTAATGAAAATTTAAATATACACCATCAACATATGACACTCGGCATTACCACTGTTGGATGCCGGCTCAGTGACCTAGAGGTTAGGCGTTCGCTAGTGGGACTGAAGGTCCAGGGTTCGAGTCCCATGTGCGAGATCGTAAATGAGCACTATTGAGGAGTCCCATACTAGTACTTCCAGATTTTCAATGGTGGTCTAACATTGGTCGATCCATGATCTCAATCAGAAACTCAAAAATCTCCACAACCCCATAGCGATAACAATAATAATACCATTCACTTACTAAATTTTGTTCAATATTTTCCTTAACAAATTTTAATTTTCCATCTTTTGTGCTATAGCGAATTTTCACGTCTTCAGTAAAATTATTATAATTTGTATTACTAGTACTAATTTCAGGAATATTCAACATTAGATTATGGGAATTTTTCATTTGTATTATTGGTGATAAATAAGGTGAAGAGATTTGATCTAATAAGGAATTATCACAATGTTTATCGTTTACAATTGATTGTTGTCGTTGTTGTTCTTTTATTTGATTTTGTTTGAATACATCAAATTTTTGATAATCATATTGTGGTATATTATTTAAATGAGAAGAATCATTGATTTGATGGTTGTTTGTTTTCAATGTATTTATGAATTGTGATATCGGTACAAAATCTGGCGTTTCACAAGGACCACTCTTACCTATACCTGGAGTAATACACTGTACAGGCAACCATGATTCAGGTTTCCTCTTCATTAATAAATTGTTTACATTATTGAGCTCAGAAGTATTCGAAGAACTGTGTTTATCATTTGTTTGTAGATTATGGTTTGTGGATTTTTTTCCATGACAGTTTGCATTTAATACTGTTCTTAGGAAGGATATCATTTCAGCTTTATTTGTTTCTCTTATTGTTGGTGTAGTTGGTGTGGAAGTAGTTTTGTTTAAATCCAAATAATGATTTGTAGATTTTTTAGAATTCAAATGAATATTTGCATGATTTACTTGTTTTAAACAAGTTGAACAAACTTTGATAAAAACAGAATGAAGCAAAGTTGCGGTTAGATTTTGTTAAAATTCAATTCTAATAAACAAATTGTTTCTATTCCTCATTTAAGGGTGTGGTTTGGCATTGAATATGTATATATAGGCGAAAACGTATTTATGTACGAATATAAGTAGTATGAAACTGTTAAAAGCTAACCAATGAAAATTACATATATATTTCTTACAATATTCTTGTGTACACACCCAATAGACAGGAACTAATGAAATGACTCATCTTAGAATATGAGTAACACTAAATGCCAATAATAATAATCATAAGATTTGAGGCTACGTAGCTATGTTGCTAAGTCTATACACTTCAGAATAAAAATACTGTATGTAACTCTTTATTTGAAACAAAAGCCTTATGTTTTATTTGTCTGAATTAAGAGTTTATCAATTGACTTTATCTATATCAATAGGTTAATCTTAAGTTTACACTGTAGGTTGTATGTTTGAGTACCTATGGCTTAAAGTTTTCTGATATGATTAGAATTAAATTAATGGATTGTATCATTACTATACAACAAATAAACTAACTCATTAAAATTACTGTTCATTACATTCTGAAAAAAGGGCTCTGGACGACTATTAAAGTAGGTCAACCGTTTTATATTCACAGAGATGAGACAGACATTAATTCTGAATATTACCAACTACTGTTAAATTAATAACAGACAAATAATAGTTGTTCGACTACACAATGAATCAACGAAGCATTTTTGAAGATATTTATCAACTGTCAATACCAAGCAGAGAAAAACAATTTTCTCATATTTTTTCTCAATTAAGAATTCTTTCAGTATCTGATTCTGTTTTATCTAGAGCTTGAATTATTGCTATACCACATACAACTTGATCACAGACAGAAGACGAAAGGAAAGGAATCTTATTTCAAAAAGTATTAAATATGATACAATACACTCGGGTATTTCTAGTTTTCAGTAAAAACGAAATCGAATTTGTCCAATCGGGAAGCCACACGTTGAGACTTTGAAATTTTTTTCCGAAAAAATGATTGGACAGAATGTCTTCGAGCTTTTTAGAGCTTCCATGAGTTCACCGGCAGCCATCCCCACAGATTCATATAAACCAACATGGTATCATACAAATAATTTGTCTATAGTTTACATAAAACATTGTTCAAAATTATTTAGTTCACATTCATTTTTAATATTTATTGCTCTTGGAGTTTAAAAACTTCAGGTAACTAGACAAGATTTGATCTACAGTTAATAAGTTTATTTAAAAGTAATTTCAATAAAATTCTATTAACAGTTAATGCACAAAATGTAACTAAGAATATTCAATGAAACTAATGAACTACTTTTTATAGAATACTTTTTTTTTCATTAGGCACTCAAATGCTCTGGTACGATCGAGAGTAGGAAGAGTCAGCTCTCCCTTTCAAAACTCTCTCATATGGCCACGGGTATACAACCACTATCAGGGAAGTTCTGCTAACTGCCTTCTCACGGTAGAATGTTGTTTGAGGAATTGAGAGGATGAAAAGTGAATGCCCGGTGCTTTAACCGGGTTAATGGACACAGAAAGTCCACCTAGGGGAGTTGGAATACCCTGATTCAAAACCAGTGGTGCACATGGGCTCCAGTATCCTGAGGGAACAAATGGCGTATGAATCAATTGTTGGTCACCGGCTACCTCGGGACTGAATCTCCTCACGATGCTCGACTGCCTTGTGGGTTAAACCTTTAGGCCGAAGGCTCCGGGTGTGGCCCCCTAAGAAAACTACATGTTTCGGTCTGGGCACCCGGGCAGTATCACAGCCCACAAATAAATCAAATGGCTTGTGTGGTGCATATATATCTGGTGCCCCCTTGTACCAATATTTATATGTTCAAATAGATAAATAAATAAACTGAATACTTACCGTGAATCACAGTAAACTGTATTGATTCAGATTTTAAGTATACACTCAATAATTGTGAAAATTGAGTTTTAGTTAATTTAACTACGTCAAAATGACCAATTTTCACTATCAAATCACCTGGTTGCAACTTTGTTTTATTTAACTGATTGATGTTATTTCTAGTTACCTGTTGATTCAGAAACAAAAAAAATACAATTTAAGAACATTAGGTTTCACATCAACTCTGTTTACCTAGAAATTAATTATGATTTGACTTTTGATTATAATCAAATTTGATTGTTTATAATCATTATATTTATAAAGTATATCAAGTGTAATGGTTGAATGAAAGGATAACGGTGTAATGAACTGATAATAATCATGGATGCTTACTGCCGAGGAGTTTCATACTAGAGCGAAAAGGTCGTCCAATACTTCCAGGTTTTCCATGGTGGTCTAGCTTTAATTGACTCATGAATTTAACTAATAAATTACTATAATATCCACAAAACCTGTTATATCCCGATAAGAATAATGAATGGTAACATTTGGGATCAATTTATGGACCAATGCTATGCGTATATTTCTATTGTATAATTGTTAAATAACTAAACTATTCATATTCGTGTCCCACTTATTATGAGCTCTATTTTGACATATGAATTATTATTATACGATTTATCATTCTCGAGTTATGCTGTCTATCAATTACTATCTCTCTTATTCACAGCCACATTTGGCTAAATCTCGTACAAATGTTGTTTCTTATTTTATAGTACGATGTGGTCTGTCTGGTTAGTATATGAACCCAGTATGTTTGAAATAAATGAATCATATTGCAGAGGCTGTTATTGGTGTTCTGGACTTAACTGGCTGGGCTAGGCAGAAGCAGGACCGATAAGTACTCTAGACTGCTCGTACGGATTTCGTGTGTCATTGGTGTGATCGATAATTCACTGTTCTCTAATTGGCGGTATTATCACGTTATACATTAACAGGGCACACAGACCATAAGTTATCACAATATCCCTTTCTGATGATAATAGATAGTTTTATAAATTAGTTATTTGTGTTTGTTCAAAATCCTTAGTTACAAAAACTAAATTTCTACTTTAGATAATAATATAGTCAGTGCTATGAGATTTTGTTGAGCGATTCATATTTTCTTTCATTACATCTTATGCTTTATCTCGTGTATGTGCCTATTCAGCGATATTTTTCTTAAAAGCACAATGATTCGAGGACATTTGTGATCGTTATACATGTTTTAAACAATTTTAAATAAAAAAAAGTCTGATAATTTTCTACTCATATGAATGTTGGTAACTAGAGAAATTCACTAAGTAAACCTAATTACCTTACTTCACTGACAGTTCAAAATAGATCTTTTTCTAATACAAAAAGTACTCTTTATATGTAGTATAAGCATTGCTTTTTTTTAAAAAAAGGAAAACAATTTAATCATTTACTTACCTGATTAACCAAGCATCCATAATTTGTATAAAAATAAGTGAATCCATATTCATTTTCTTTTTTAACCAACTTCACAGTTCGTAGGGAATTGCAACAATTTGAGCAAAACTGTATTGACCATCACAATGAAAAGGAAATTGTAAACAAAATATGGAAATTAGTTAGTTATTTCATAACTATAGCGTATATACATAGTTATATTTTGTCTATTACTGTTCAATATCAAGTATGAAAAACTGGAAGTTCCTTGTAGAACATTGGAAGTCAAGGCAAGATCAGTTTTAATCTGTTAAATATAAGTATGTATGATGAATAAACTAGACTAACTAACTGAAATTATAAAGTATTCTCATAAAAAGTGATGTTGGTTTATATATATGCATAATAAACAGTAACAAATGTCTCAATACCTAGTCAGTAAAGTGTTTACTGCAAAAAGAATAAATTCTTTATGATTCTATCGTTATTAGAGATATGCCATTTGACAGTGAGTATACTCAAACAAGATTCATTAAAGTCAAAGTCTTTTTATAATGATTATTTTATACTAAACATCTAAAAGTATATGAAAGTAAAATATGACAGAATGTTTATTTTTAACTTTTAACTTCCTAAAAACAATGCAAAATCATTTCAGTAATAAAAATGTATAAAAACATTTGCTTAGTTACATCATTTTAAAGCAGTTTGTATTTTATAATTAATGAGTGAGAAGAAAATACTGCGAGATTATAATTTATGGACGAGCAAATCAGAAGCTTTTGAGGATTTCAAGGTCACGGCGCCGATTTCAGTACCTGATGCTCATGTATGTATGGTTCACAGAGGATTTTAGAGAAGACTTGACAATTAAGCGACTACAACAAATGAGACTACTAAAAAGTTCCTGTATTTGTAATTACGAATATTAAATGACTTGTAGACCTTGTGCAGACTACCATGATGTTGTCCTTCGATGTAACATATGTTGAAGGAAGACGTTTGCTAGAATACGAACCTTTATCGCTCGATCCAGATTGAGACTAGGGCAAATTATATTAATTCTTGCGAACTGTATAATAAAAGCACCAATAACATTGGCCGAAATGTTCGCAGATGTTACTGAAGCTTCGGCTGTTCAGTGGTATGGGCATTGTAGGGATATATGCGTAATAACAATGATAAACTTACGCAACAGGAGTACACACAAACATTACTGAAATTATGTGGTCGAGGCTGAGCGAGTTTTTGCGACCTTATCATGGCTCCATAGACCGACTATTATGGAGCCACATGGATGAGTTCCTCTACCTTATGCATTGCGATTTTAGAACCTTTGAACCTCCATTTAACCTTACCAAGTTTTTGAACCATATAAAAGAAGTGTATCCACTTTAATTATTTGATATTTTATAATATATTTTAACTCTATACTGACTGTTTACTGATTGTTTAATATTTCTCAAGGTCACTTAAAGTTTGTTCAAAGGTCGTCCATAAATTATAGTCTCACCGAAAATACTTTAGTCAGGTAATCATGACAGTAAACAATGAGATGACAAGTTAAAGTTTTAGGTTTGTTTCATTTGGGATCTTAGTTACTAATCTGATCCTTAAAAAGATTATTGGTTTATTGTTCATGATCTGTCATACTCTAGAAAGTACATAAATTATTAAATATAGTGAATATTCTAAAGAAATATACCATTTTCTACATATCCTTAATAGTTTTGAAGTTTATTCCATTTTGATACCGTAAACAATATTGATTTTCATTGATTGATTCTATCAACATCACGTAAGAATATCATACCTTGGAAAGTTATGATAAACCATAAAGACATTGGCGAAAATGGAAAGTATTAAGCTTCACGTAAAATGTACCGAGAAATTTACCTGTATGTAAAATACATGTGATAAGATTTAATTAATCGTTTATGATAAACTGCGAAATTATTTTGTTTTGATGTAGTACAAATGATTTTCTGATTATTGTGTGAAGCTTCCAGATTATGAGCAACTTAAAAGAAGAAGGAATTTATTTGTAGCTAACCATTAAAAAAACCGGAGCAAAGAACATTTAGAAAATTATGATTTTCTCGAAATTATCGCTCTCTGATGATTCATACTTAATAATATCTGTGATCGTGAACGACTCCCATTTATTATCAGGTTTTGTGGAGATTTAGTATTTTCATAGTTGCAAGCGTGAGTCAATTGAAGCTAGACCACCAAAGGAAACTTGGGAGCACTGGACAGCCGTTTCATCCTATCGTGGGACTCCTCAGCAGTGCGCATCCACGACCTCGCTTTGTGAGATTCGAACCCAGGACCCACCAGTCTCGCGCCTGAGCACTTAACCGATAGACCACTGAGCCGGCATCGGATGGTGTTTATGTCTAACTTCAACCAATCCACGAAGTTGAGCAACCACTCACCAATTGTCTTCAGTGAGTTCCTATCTCACAACAGACCTGGTTGAACTCCACTGGTTACTGCTTCTCACTAGAACTCTCAAAGTCAGTCACTAGTGAGCATATGATTATTATTATCAAAAGAAGTTTTATGGAGATTTAATATTTTCATAGTTACTTTTTTCCTATTTAGTAATACCATCCATTAGATAAAAATATAATAGGGTACCCCTCATTATTTGATAAGTGCAGTTAAAAAAATAGGGAAAAATACAAATAGTTTGTGAATTAAAACTAATGATTACTAGTTTATGGCTGTTATTTGTGAATGTGAAAGACAATGACCTAAATAATCGAGGGCTTGCAGATTTTGTTACACTAGTGTCTCAAAATTTTCATACTGATGCCTTCTGCTACATGACTAGTTTCAAATCTTTTTATCTTTGATTTGTATTAAATTATCGTCTTGTAATATGAACTAGTTCACCCAAAAGTTGTATGACGATCTTATATTGGAAAAAGCATTTGTTAATGTCGAGTGGACATGTATCATAGCTTGAAATTTCTGTAGTTATATGGATTTTACCAGGACCTAATACTGAGTAAATCTCATTATGGTTAGCCTTTTTTGTGTTAATTAGAGAGGTATTTTCTTCTATCTTTAAGCTTGACTAGTGATCCATTATAACAGGCTGACAAAATTCATTTATTTAGTTCGATGACAGACATAATTTACATGTTAATTAAATAGCAGAGCTACTAATACAGCATAAAAGTAAGTTCATTCACTTAAAGATTGGGTTAATGAAGTATCCTAAATTCCTTAAATAATACACTTACGTGTTCCATGTAGGATCTCACACATTTTGATCCGTTCTGAGATTCGAAGTCCGAATTTATCCTTTTCGGCGACAATTCTGAGGAACTGCTCATTGAAGAACACGAACTGAATGATCTCGGTTTATTAAAATGTTTAGTGTAGTTATGATCTTCGGTTACAGAATAAATTCCAGGAATCCCTAGTCCTCTAAGTAAAGTAACTTGAACAGCACTGCCTACTGGAACCTTGGCCAACAACTGTACAGCATATTCAGGAGTGCAGCCTGCTAAACGACAACCACCGGCAGCAAGTAATATATCACCAGGTCGTATTGAATTATTCTTTCCAAGTGATTGGACTAAATCATTATTATATGTTATTACATCATCACTCACACTTCGTATCTGTAATAAACGTTGAAAGAACCCTTTTTGCCTGTCCGATAAATTAGACATAATGTTGACATCTAATATACCATTTGGAATAAATGTTATAACTCCACTCAACGTCAACCCAAAGCCAGAAGGTTTTTTAATTAAACAAGTATCAATTAATTTAACACTACTCGATGAAATCATCTGTAATCAATCAAAATAACAGGACGAATATTCATATGAATGTATAAAATAATATTAAACAGAATGATAATTGTGCAGTAATTCTAAAATGAGGATTTCACATCTGTCAGACTGAAATATACTCAGGTAGCACTCAAAATTTTCTACCACCTACTTAGGAAAAACCACTGTCAACCAATATCAAAGTCACAATCTTCAATACAAATGTCAAGGCAGTTCCACTATATGGAGCTAAAACGTGGAGAACTATTACAATCATCATCAGAAATCTACAAGTGTTTTTAAACAGTTGTCTGGGCAGGATACTCAATATCTGTTTGCCGGATACCATCTACAACAGCCTACTGTGGAGAGAGGACAAATCAGGTTCCATCTTAGGAGGAAATTAGGAAAAAAACTTTGGAAGTGGATAGAAGATACATAGTGAAAATCATCAAACTGCGTATAAGGAAAGCTCTCACTTAAAATTTCTAAGGGAAACGCTAAAGAAGAAGGCTGAAGGACCCACAACATCGAAAATTGGATGCAGACCTGAAAAGGATAAATAACACTTGAAAACAACTGGAAAGGATTGTACAGGACAGGGTTGGATGGAGAATGCTGGTGGGCGGCCCGTACTTCTTCAGAAGGGGTAACATGCGTAACTAAGTAAGTACGTCATAAAGTTGTATGTTTCAAACGACAACAAATAAAGAATTTTTTTATATCTATATCCATATCTATATATCTACCTATCTATCTATCTATCTATATATATATATATATATATACTGGACGTTGAATATATGTTAGCTTATGTTTGTAGAGTGACATGGATAATTAGTAACTCATTGGGAAGTTAATTTTTCCTTCCTCTAATAGAGTTTTGATTCTAAATAGTATTTTGTAGAAGCTTGACCAGTCTGATTTACGTATTTTGTTATAATTAAGGTTACATACAGAGTTTTTTGAAAACATAACATTACTAACAAAATGTAACTCTTAAGTTAATTACATAAATATATAACCTAGTTTATGATTGGCAAAGCAGCTGGTAAATAAAAAAAACCCATAAAAAAATTACAAGACAGATTTTAAGATTGTTTCATTTATTGTGAAAACTAAAACAGGAAAACCACTGTGAAACCAGCCTATAGAACTGAAATACTCGTTATTCAATAGATCCCACAACTTCATATTCTTGATTCTGGTAGGTATATATTGATTAGTTGGCGTGACTTGATGACCTGGAAGATAATATCTGGAATAAAGCTGTTGAACAAGATCAAGGATCCTCTTTGAAGGCCTCTTGTGCATCACATAATAGTAATAACAATATCATCGTCCTAATATCGATTGCCCACAAACATTTGATGATAACCATTATATAGTTCTTTGAGAAATGTTCAGAGATACAGTCTTAAAAGTCTTTTCTCTTTTTGGAAATTATTTTTTTCATCTAACTTTTTATTCCCATCCTGTATAGCATAAACAGATGGGTCTGAACACGCTGCTTGCGTCTTAAAATGCTTGACAGAGTAATACCTCGTAAGTTACATCCTAGAACAAACATGTTAATAAGATTTAAAATTTAGAAGAGTGTTTTCATAATGATCTGACATTAAAGAGTATTCAAGCTTCGAATTTCAGTTAAGTTTTTGTCTAACGCTTTCATTATCAAATGTAATTAAATAAAACCTGTTCTCATGCACAAATATCATCCGTACCAGGTTTTTGAAAAGAAAATTTGAATGCAAGCCGTTATTAAATCAAAGAAAACGTTACTATTTTAATGTTAATGATCCAACGAAAAACTGATGGAATTCACATAAGAAGTTACGCCATAGTATTTTCTATTCACCATATGTATTCCAAATATTGTTTATTTCATCCATTCATCATACAGTTGATGTAGATTTGTATAAATTATACAACAGCATTTCTTGGAAATAAAATACCTACTTTACAGATGTTTGTTTTTAAGATTTCAATACAATCAGACTGAGAGATTTTATCCTCTCAACATTCACATTTATCATTTTCAACAACTGAGAATAGGTATCACAATAATTATGAAGAAAATTTAAAACAATTATTCGAATTTTCACACCGAAAATCCTTCCATGATCTGCTCATTTGTTTCAAATTTTTAGTGATATGAATTATATTACTGAAGAAGCCTTTAAGTAGGTCTGACAGCAGACAATTAAACATACGAGAATAAATTGACTCCAAACACGTTTATGGAGGAGTAGAGTTTGTTGTCCACTAAGATCATAAACGTTGTACTGATTGGTAACATCCAGTTTGAGATAAATCTGTACGTTAAAGTTTCTTTACAACCTATGACAAATGTGTCACTCAAGAAACTACTGGCTTGAATTTTTACCGAATTCAGCAGATATCTTTATGTCGAGATTACACTACTGAATGCACCTCCGTAAATTACAAAAAATGTTTCTTAAAAAAGATCTGTTTGGGCTGATTTTTCTTTAGATACAAAGATACTCCTTGATTTTTTATCACTTAACTGTAATCTTAGTGAACTTTGAAAAATAACTGAGGAAATACATTATTTAAAATTACTAGTTTTGTGGACATTTACATTGTCTCATTGTTTACATAAATGAAATCTATACTATTTGCACGATGATCTTAGTTGTTTGGTCGGTCAGTTGGAGACTGTGGTCAAATGATTGAACTCGTAATTATAAGTTTTCTTTCTTTTTTCCATAAAGGAGCGTTGAGTTGTCATCTCAGTTATGCCATCTAAAGTGGTTTAACTAATAGCAAACATTGCTGAAAAGCAAAGTAATAACTACTCCAAATAATGGAAAAAATAATATTGTTCAGTATAGTGAAAATCAGTATTATTTATGAAATGAATTTAATCAATAAACTGATCAGATAATATTGTTAGGTGATCGGAGATAATCGCCAGGAAATTACAGAGGTAGGTTTTTTTTTGCTAATTTATATTTATCAACAAGGCGCGTCAGTTATCTTAAGGAAACTGATGTTCATTGATGGAATAAACCACGTTTCACCCAGCATTACGGTCTAAGATATTACCGCCTGGTAATTCACAAACTGCGGTACAAACAACAAAATGGTTCACCATCACCGTGACGTGGGCTTAATAATCAATAAATATCTGGTTACTTTAAATATCTTTTTTGTCCTAGTTTGTGTTCCACTGAATTTTATACAACTAATGGAACACAGAGTTGAATAAAATTAATATTACTCTTTAAATGCTAATCATATATTTTAGTGAAACACAATCTTTTCTTTGAAATAAAAGCATATACTATGGGTTAGTTAAAATGTTTAGGAAGAGAAACATTTGTAGTAACTAGTCATTTCAAGAAGAAATTAAGGTCAAAATGACACAGTTGGCATGTTATTAGCTAAAAGATTGCATTTAATTTAATGAGGTCTAATTGACAATATGTATATATATTGACATTGTGTATTAATAGTCAACCGTTATATCAATGGAAATTTCCATATATAACTAATTTCATTTATTTGGTGTCGGTTATTTTGAAAGTGATAACCTACTTTAATGAATAAACTGTGCCTGATTTTTTACTAGTTAACTAACTGACTAAAAGAATAAATAGAATTAACTTTCAGCTACGAACATGACTAACTATTTTTCAAATATATCGTGAGGTATACTATTCACCTTATTTGAGAGGAAAGTGTTTGTATTATCACATATTCTACTATGTATCTATTGGAATGATAGTTCTCCAGAAATCACTTGATAATTTTATTATGGAAATTTGAATTTCTCATTTCGAACCAAAAGCACTCATTTTTACTATCAGTTTGTGTTTCCACCTTGAAGGACCCTAAATGTCATTGGTTTGTTTTCACTTTTGTGAGGCTATTTTGTCACGTTTTTCGAAAACATTTTTGTATTGTATTGTATGAGCTGTGTGCCTGTTCGTTCATTTTTCCGAGTTGCTTGTGAGGTTATATATTTTCCCGAATGAATCTAGTCTTCTCCCTCTATTTAGCAGGTCTGAGAGGCAGTGTTTGTATGTTATGTAATCTATGATATGTACATACTTGATCAAAAGAAACAATATTGTTAATAAATAATCATATTTTGATAGTTATAATGAAGACCCTACTTAAGTCGTTTAAATATATGGTGAATATTAATATTCAACAAGATTAAATTGGATTTAAACTCATAAAACTTTCAATAGTTGAGATCATGAGTCAATTGAAGTTAGATTACCATGGAAAACCTGAAAACACTGGACGGCCGGTTCGTCCTATTGTGAAACTCCTCAGCAGTGCGCATCCACGATCCCGCCTCGCGAGATTCGAACCAAGAACCTTCTGATATTCATAAAACTTTGTTTAACAACCTAATTTTAGTATCAATAAACTTTGATTATAAGTTCAGATTGTCACGTAATATTTTTTTTCATCTATGATGTTATTCATCAAATTTAGTAGTAAACTTGTTGATACTTTCAAAAGTATGAATTGAGACTATGAACACATTCTTTCTTTATATAGACGAAAGATTAAAATAATCATTACTTCTAAAGAGTGGTTTGTTACATTTTTGAAAATATTTATAAAATAATTTTACATTTGACGTTAGTATGTTGATTATAGGTTGAAAGGAAGTCATGAATCAAAGTTAAGTGGTAGATGAAGTCCATTATCTAAGCTTATATTTCATATTCAAGGAAGAAAGGTGTCTACTAGGACTCAAACTACTATTACTATCATCTGGCAATTTAGGTTGTGATCAATCCGATGTAATGCTGAAATATTTAGACTAAACAAGATTTTATTTATTATTACCAACTAAGTAATTAGCGTTTATTTTACCAGTAAATTACAGTTTTTATTCAATACAGACATATCATACGAAACCGGAATATTACGAAAATTAATTATCATTATAATTATATAACGTTTAGGTTGCATTAATTATAAACAAAAATTAACCAATCACTTACAGGATTCCAAGCACAATATCTAGACGCATAAGTGTTTTTAAGTGGTTGTGGATTTCGGTGAATCGGTGATGTTGAGGATGATAATAGTGATGGTGAATTATTTTCAGATTTTGTAATCCCCCCAAATTTTGATGAATATTTCAGAAATCGATGAAAAAACTGATGGCTTTTCAATTTAAATGATGATCTTTCATCTAGTGATTGGAAACTATTTTTTGGTCTATGTTTGAGTGAGAGTGAACTACTGTCTATGTTTTCTGAAGGATATTTCAAAGTTTCAGTGACATTGATGGAGTCTAAAAAAAGAGAAATATTGATATATATTTTTAAATGTATTGTTTACGCTAACCAATAACACAAAAAACTCAGAATATCATTAAGCAGTTACCATACAGCGTGATTGCGAACTAAAACTTGAACATTGAGATAATATTCTAGGGATGCATGAAGTTTTACAATGAATAACCTCCTTAACTTTAGGGCACTATATAATCCGTAAAGCACGAATTTCGGTTACTCTATCAATTTACAGAACACCTTGTGTACAGTATATTTTATAATTCCATTTTTTTTATATTTGTTTCACAAATTTGAGGAAATTATGGTGAGTAATTCAATTTATTGTTGGCCGATGAACTGTGGAAAACTGATAAGAACTTAACAATTGTTTTTCCTATCATGAGATTCCTTAGTAGTGTCCACTGATAAATTTGTCAGAGATCAAGTCAGAATCATCAGATCTCCTGATGGAAAAGTTACTGTTAAATAATAAAATCATAGTACAGTTGTCTGGATATATTCAGAACCAAATGAAACTGGAAAGAGAGGTCCATCATAAAATACTCGCTACGAAATATTTGACTATCATCTTTGATGGAGTTGTAGGTACACACTGTTGAAGAGTTCTAGAATAGAATGTGACAATTGTTCTGTGAGCCTTTGCTTTTAGTGATTCTTAAGCTAAAGTTAATCCGTAATAAAAATTACTTTAAGTTTATTTTATTGCAAACCAATGGGTTTTCATTTCATAGTCATATGTACCATAAAGAAATTGCTCTAGAAAACTTTGTAATGGTACACAAATAAAACAGTACTTTTTCTCTACCTACTGCTTGTTAAATGTATCTAAAACTAGGCATTCACATGTTTATCAAGTTATGCACTATTAACATAAGATTATAAGTCACATTGGTAATAATATTTGTTTATATAATCTAATACGTATAACCATTTCCCTATAATGTCGATTAGACTTTTTAGAAAAAATTGAGTGACCGATTAATAAATTAAATAATAACATTATTTGGGAAAAAGGTACATTTCATTTAAAGAATAAATATCCTTCATTTTAGTTCATTTTTGCTTAAAACCAAAGACTTTATAGCCTTTCTGGAAGAGCAAGATATCACATGAAACTTCATTAGATTACTTCATTTTTGTATGGATTGTTTGAATCTTCCCGTTGATGTTTAGGACTGCAACCGAACAGTCAATTATTAGAATATGTGCACCCCGTGTGAATTGCTTCAATATTACCCTACGTTACAAGCATTATAAGCAGAGATGGATGGTGGCTAGCAATGGAATTCAGAACACATACTTTGTCCTAGTTAAGACTCTTCAGCTGGATGTAATGGCATCCAGATTTGATGTTCACTCTGGGATTCAAACCAAATACTGTTCGCCTCAAATGACATCAGGTTATCCACTTAGATACTGGTTCTACTTCGAATTATAACTGACCATTTTATATTGAAATTTAAACAAAGCAGTCATTGATACTGTAGATCGGAATGACAATTAAAGACGTGGAATTAAATCACCTTATTGAAAAAACAACCAAACAATAAAGAGACTAACAACAAATAAAAATAACGAATACAAAAATGAATCAAACCTGACCTCAGTGCATAAGCTAGTAACTATCTGGATTTAATAGATATATGGATTACGTCATGGCGTTTGAGGTGGTCATTACTGGGTTTTAGTACTGGAGTGAACATCAAATCTAGGGCGTCAGTACAACTAGCTGATGTATACCAAATAGAACGAAACATTAGTCCTGAATTCCATTGCTAGCCACCACATATTTCTCCCTATAATCCTTTATTAGTTAATGTTTCTCAACTTAAGTCAATTAACGTAATCGTGTGGTAAACGGCCGTTGCTTTTGATTTCTTCATACATTTATGGTAGACTGTGAGCAGGCTTTAGAGTGCGCATTCATCAAGACCGTTAAAAAATAACAAGTGCTAGATGTTCAGATTCACTAGTGAACCATCAGTTGTTCATTCAGTGATTACTATAATGAAAATGTTGGCCATCTATAGATCACCAAATAACAGAAAAGTTTTTCTCTATTTAGAATATGAATCCTTTGTTTCATTGTTGATCTATGATCTCGTTAGTTGCTTGTCTATCTTTTAAACGTATTTAGGCATATGACTGCAAATTTAGCACCATAACACGAGTTTAAGAGTTTGTGCGATATCGCATCAAAAAACTGTGCATATTCTAATGATCATTTAAGTTTATGTGTGTACAAGTTGCATTCACACATACATTATTGTAATTAAAATGAAATAAAATTGATATGGCTTAGTAGTTATGATTCGAACTTTCCCAACAGCAAGATCAATGTACTTCGTAATCATGTAAACTGTATATATATATTAGACATATAGGCTCATCAGTTGTGATTGATTGGTCACTGACCAATGACGAGTATCACGTTTGTTTATCTCAGCTGAACGAACTCAGTGGCTGGTTACTTCTGAATGTTAGTAAAACTGTAGATACCTCAGTCCTAAAGAAGGTCCTCCGAGGCTTGAATAGGTCAGTAGTGACGTCTGAGAGCGTGAAACTGAGTTTGAATCTCACATATATTAGCACTTCTTTTAAAAATTACTCGGAAACATTGTTGATGAGTGCGAGCTAGGACTAAAACTATGTTCAGGGTTTTCTTGCTGACTACGTTCAACCTCTTAATCGATCATTTAATAAGCATATTTACAGCTTCTTTACTAGGTATCGAGTAGAACAATAATATATCAATATAGAAGCAACGATATCAACTTATGCTCTGATACGATTTAGGTCGAACTTGAACAATTTTGATGATTTAATATTATTATCTGAGACACTTTTATAAAGTCCTGGTTTTCGACTCATAGCCTTTATAAAGATTCTCCATTCGCCCCTTCACCTAACTTTTAATTACAACAAGAATTTTCCTAGTTCACTTCTGGCTGCATTTCCATGAATAATAATATTATATTTAACGCCATTGCACCTGATACTAGGAAATAGACGTTTGAACAACTATCAAGTTAAACATCTCAACTAAGTCCATCATTATTAGGGCAACAATCATTATGATACATTAACCATTGTGTCGTCATTACTATCTGTTGGCATGTGTTTCCTATGGTTGATAATATCGAAATGTTTCTCATTCATTCGATATGTGTGTAAATTTAATTCGTTTGATCATGAAAAGTACTGACGACTTTTGCTTTATAAGTAGATAAACCTTATCTTATCCATCCATACTTCATATAAACTGACTTTTGTAAAACATTTTGGTAACAACATTTTATTGATACGAAATAATCCGGATGTGCAAGATGCAGAGCACATGAAATCAATAAAATTTACTTGCTCTTATAATGTTAATTGACCTAACTGACTCAAAACTGTCTTGACAGAACTAAATATATATTGGACTACAATTTGAAGAAATAATATTTTAAATACCCAGCAGTAACTGCGTGTAATGTTGAGATATAAAATCTTGAATACGACACTTTTAGTGCTAAGAGATGAATGTTGTGATGATATTCCAATAACACTGAATGCATAGAACAGAGTATAGAAAATTGAGCAATATCCGGTTACCCAGATCTTCAATCAATAAACAATCACTGTTCATAAATCACGCAATCTTCAAGGAAAAACTTATCAAAAGAATTATACTATTCGGATATAAAAGATGATTGGAACTCAGTTTGAAGTAATTTTTAAAAAAAAAAGAATATACTAAGATCATGAAATATTTATGTTACATACATAATGAATACATATAATATAGAATAATGTAATCACTATGGTAACATTCAGATTGACATTTACAAATTTATTTCCGATTGATAACTAATAAAAAGTTTTGTATACATTGAACATCCTTATTTATCACCCATTGACGTCAGTATAAAATACAATAAAGATATAATTATTACTAAAATTGAAGATTTATTAAAATTTTTCAATTTAAATTCCAGATCTTTTTTTCTCATATAGTGATATCAGTTAAAATATCATAAAATATCAAAAAGTATTGTATAGTTATCATTGTATCCTATTTTTAAGGTTACAAGAAATGCTTACCAACAAATACACATCTTAAGCAATGACGAATAGTGGCTAGCAGTGGAATTCAGGACGCGCGTTTCGTCCTATCTGGGGCTCGTCAGCTGGATGTGCCTGCACCCTGGGACTCAAACCCAGTACCTTTCGCTTCAAACGCCATCGCGTTATCCACCTAGTTATTGAGTCCTGATAGCCACTTGCTTGTGCAATGGGTGAAGTTTAAATTCACTCTGAGATGCAGGTACATCCAGCTGACAAGTCCCAAATAAGACGAAACGCGCGTCCTGAATTCCACTGCAAGCCACTATCCATCTTTGCTTATAATGCTTGTGAATTAAGGCAGTATCCAGTCAATCCACCCAGAATGTACAAGTGCCAATAAGAGACTGATCAGTTGCAGTCCTAAACATCAATGGGATGGTTCAAACAAACAATACCAAGTGAATTTAAATACACACCTTGTTATTCATTATTATAATTATTAACTACCTCTCTTTTACAGTGATTAAAACCTCTGATTTTAAATGGTATTTTAACTGATATCATTTTTCCTTATTCAACATTTAATTTTATCATTTCAAAGATCAACTGAACGAAAAATTAATGTACATATATAGTAAATAAAATCAACACTTCTGAACTTCGTCATTTTATGTTAATTGTATTATTAGCTCCGAATGTATAATGAATAAGAAGTTAACCCTCCCCCCCCCACACACACACTTTGGTAGTTATTGCATAGTTAAAGCTAGAAAGTCTAATCATTATTGTAGCTTTAAATAGATGGACAAATCATAATTATTGTGTTTATTATTTGTATTAACTCATATCGTTTGCGATTTATTTTCGCATTTATTTCTGGTGAAACAAAATGTAAACAATTTCCCTAAACAGAATTGTAGTAACTAAGTGGTTAACAATAGATCTTTTTTTAAATGTTTTAACTAACCAAAAACTATTATTAAATAATGGAATATGAATATTCAGTGAATAGGACAATTGTATAGAAATGTGAATATCATAGAATAAAATCATTTTCATTTTAGGATCTGAAGTACCATTGAGATTAGTTGGAATTGTTTATGATTTTTATCGTCACTGGTAATCAATAAAACATCAAAGAAGCTCTACACAGCTATTTCATTATATTATGCATCCTTTTATATTATTAATGCACCTTAAAATTAACCGAATACTGAAATAAAGAGTTTTTACGCTTTATGATGAATGCAACTTCCAACAAACTGCGTTGGAATTCAATGGTTTACAATTCTAATTTTATTTAATTGTCAACACAACGAGATAATTACTTGATTGCAGGGTATTTAGTTTAGCCTTGATGTAATTGAAATTTACCAGCCACTAGTGCTCAGAATCATTGCCTGAAAACTTGAAGCTTAAGCAATACAGTCTCTTAAGTATCTAATGATATGACAAAATAATCATTATCCATCACTTAGTTTTTACAGTTTCCTGAGTGATTTAACTCTGTAACGAAAAAATACCCACTGGTTTACTATTACATAACAGTTAAAGTACAGGAATAACGGTAAAATATTTAGAACCGAAATTATGATATATGGAAATAACACTGACATTCATTGTGAATAACTGTGAAAACGATAAGATGAATAAACATGACTTTACTGCAAATAATGATCATTAAAAATTATCGTTGATGTACTAAAAGACCATATATATATATATTGCACATACATGTATCACAAATCACGTTCTGTGAAAGCCGGCAAAAAATAGTTTAGTTACAAAATGTAACGTTACTTTTAGGTATAATTTGTGTTTCGACATCTAGCTTGCCCATTGAAACTCAATAAGAAAAAACGTGGTTTTCGAATTAGGTTACTGTAGAAATGGAACGTTAAAACCTTTGTCGTCTTATATTTCACTCATACATTTACATTTTGTCATTTTGCTTAGGCCATGGGCTAAAGAAATTTTATATTACTTTTATTTTTCATTCATTCATGAATATAATCACTTGAATTTGTCATTAAAAATGCAGCTTCTGGCAATTCTGTTGTATGAATTCAAATGTGGGGGATACATAACCAAAACTACTCAAAATGTCACGTTTGTTCATTGAGATAATTTAACGCATGCACATACAGTAGAAATTGGACTTAAAGCGTTTCTCAGTGCCGTCTTCAAAACGTAGGTAAAAAACGGTATCTATGTAACAGTGTAGCTTAATGTGTGAATCTTTGAAAAAACACTCATATCTCACCCTCTAATATAACAGTGTTTAAGATGTTTTTTTGCTTATAAGTGTCTATTAATAAGTTGAAGTAAAAACTTTATGATCTAGGAAACAAACTTTCATGAAAAGTATTGTTTTATTTCACTGAAGTCTACATTTCGAGCCCTCATTTGCTCTCAAATAAATGGACGATTCGTAACACTATTTTCAGGACTACTTAAGCCCCTTGAACAAATATCTGCCCAAATTTTAAAATTAATTTTCAAGTAAATAATTCATTTACTATCAAGAATATTTTTGTCGAAACTAAATTAAGGACTCAAATAGTGATGTACATGTCAACAATCTTTATAAAACAAATCTGATGTTTGATAAAGTTATAATGATAATTATGGAATAAGACCATTTTACTGGTTTCTAGAGTCTTTCTCTAGGATTCAGTGACATGGTGTTTATCACATTTGCAGTATGCTGCTATATGTTAAATGCATAATTCACTGTTGTTAGAACATATCGCTTAGTATAATATCATTGACTTTATTGTTAATACAAGTTGTCCTTCATTATTCAGTCCAAATGTACTAAGTGTATAGATAATTTTTTTTAGGCGATCTTGTCAAAAGGAAATCATAAGTATTACAAACTAAACTAGCTTGATTAGTTAGACATACATGAGTAGTAGTTTTCCAATATTCGATTATACAACATTTTGTTACGATTTGTTTGTTTGTGTATTCAAGTCACTGTTCGGTACTACTTATAAGACGTCGTGTGATTTATGTGGAACTTAACACAGACTAATGAAAGGATCCCAGTGTAAATGAACGAAATTAGCTCAAATGGTTTCAGTCAACAATGAATATCATTGGCGTTGAAAACGATACAAAAGATACTTGATATAGGAGAACTCCGGTAGGAATGGTTCTACACAATATGTGAAGTCTAAGTGTTCACTTATTCATTTGTTTTTTACCTCTGCTCATCACACGATAATATTTTTTATCAAGCAAAGAGGTCTTTTCTTATTTTTTAAAAAAATGTCGCAAATTTTACTTTATCGTCTAACTATAACTGCAGTAGTAAGATAGAAATACGACCAATAAATTTGTTTAATATTAAGGAATGCATAAACAGATAATGTTTTTCCTTGAACCCTTCTAGTTATTTATTCAAAAGCAATACCAAATATAATGCGAATATAGATAACTTTTTGGTTGAATTACTTATTTTAAATCAATAAATTTCTTCTCGATGATAGCAAAGGTAATCACCAAATGTATCATTGGAAAATTGAAATGAAATATAGTATGAAATATAAAACACTATTAGATGATAAGCTGTGGGGATCATAGTAAAAGTGTAAGCATATTACAAACTGGCCGTATTGTTGTGTTAAAGTGACTAGAACGAAAGTGATATTAATATCACATTATGAAGGAACCAAAATGCATAAATAGGGGTACAAGCAAATATTGAAGGTGGATAGCAGTGGAGTCCACAATGCATGTTTCGTCCTACTTTGGACTCGTCAATTGGAAGCACCAGCATCCGAGTTGGCGTTCACTCTAGGACTCGAACCCAGTACCGTTCGCTTCAAACGCCATCACGTTATCCACTTAGCTACTGAGTCCTGATAGCCACTTGCTTATACAATAAGGTTTAGTCTAAATTCGTTGGGCATTGTTTGTTTGAATCTTTTCATTAATGTTTAGGACTGAAATTGTTCAGCCTATTATTAGCATATGTACATCCTGTAAAGATTGCCTCGATATTGCCGTATGTCACAAGCATAATAATTCGGGACGCATGTTACATCTTATTTGGGACTCGTCAGCTGGATGTACCAGCATCCCAAATTTGATGTTCGCTCTGGGACTCGAAGGTTCAAATAAACAATACCGAATGAACATAAATAGGAATGTTTCACATAAAAAACGGTAGAAGTAAATCTGAAAGAGGTTCTGAGCAAGGATTTTTACTATGTAAAGGATAAAAACTGATCGATTAAGAGTAGGATGACCCTGCTACTAAGTATTTTAACCAATGGAATACTAAACTAAAAAACATTTCGCTCAACCCATTCGCTCTCTATTAAAGCTATACATGTACGTTTTTTCTCTGATAATTTTGTTCAAACTAAGTACCGCTGAGCAACTATTAAGCTATTTCATGTAAATTTTATTTAAATACTATATGCAGCAAATCTTTGAGACTGCGTGTTTACAAAACTAGCTACAATTTTACTGTATATCAACTGCGCAATCGTACATTGATTTTGTAAAACGTGAAGATCATACATTAAATGTATCATTTGCACATCTTTGAATTGTCTCTTACAAGCTCCATTATTCCTTCATTGTCATTGTTATCTTGTTTGCTTTCACTTTCCGTCTCTTCTTTTCATTTCAATATTCTCAACCTTCTGCTCGCAGATATTTTACTTCCGACTGGTATTTCATACTACTTATTTCTGCGAAAATAAGTAGCCAACACTACAGTATAACTGGGAATATTTTTATCTTATTCATAATTCATCAGTGATAATTTAAATTTTAATGTAAACCTACTTTATGATACATTTAGTCTGGAGGTTTAATAAGAAAGTCATTGTTCTCGTGAACTAGTGTATATTCAGGGTGAGTAACATTCATTTTAACTAGGGCTTTTTAATTTGTTATTTATTTAAGCATTAAGTCTTGTGTCATAAATCGTTTATCCTTCAAATGATTTGTAGATGATTTTTGCGTAAAAACAATAATATTTTTTAAAGCTTGTTTGAAAACCTAATTACAAAATAACTAGCTTTAAATAGTCGGTAGAAAAAGATAATCTTCCTATTTCTTTTAAACATAAAGATAACAAGTTTAGATGTAATTAAATATGGTTTGTTCAAGTTGTATTGTCAAACCAAATAGCACTGGTGTGCGGGTATTTTATTTGGAGAAATTCCATTTAACATTTAAAAATGCATAAACAAGATAAACGCTACTGTATCATTAAAAAAATGGATTTAAAGTTTCGACGGACATCCTTGGATTCCGAACTTAAACAAACTGATTTATACTCATAGAAATTTGTAGGTTCATGTTGTCAGTCATCACTTCCACGAATCACTAATTGCTGAAATCAATATCTTCACTAAATATTGGCACATTGATAACAAAACTACACAGTTAATAATCTTGGTTTTACTGAAATATTTTGAATAAAATGTTGAAAGCAAACGGTAATTCATATCAAAGTATAATGATTTTGACTTACTTTGGAGTCCATTTCCACGTGACTGACTAAAAAATAATACAAAAAATATATATATTTCACTACATTTAGAAATAAACCTGATATATAAAATATGCTTGTTTATAGCCGGGTAAAATATTATGCAGTTTTATCCAAAACGTTCAACGCTCATGGCGAATGTTTTTGCACGAACGCTTGAGTAAACGTTCATTCACATGAGAAAAATACCATGGACTTTCTGAAAGAGCAACTTTGAATTTGTTAAGAAACGTCAAAGAGTGAAATTTTTACAACTTGGAACATCGCAAGTATATCATTATTTTGTTATCATGCAGAAGTCTATCTACACATTTGGAAGGAACACGTAAATACGATTTGGCTTTTGTACCTTTGATTAACATCCTTTTTGGACATAGTGAAAATCTAGTAAACTGTACCTAATCGAAGATTTAAATGAACCATTCAACCATTTTTTCTGAATATACAAACAAAAATAGAATTATAGAAACTCATTCTAATCTTGATGTAAAACCATAGTTGATAAGACTGATAAAGTCAGAATTATTAGTGTGATCAAGTTATGTACTGTATGATTGTAATACACACACAACCAAACTATATTAAAACATTCGAACGATAAAGAAACGGAATATTTTCTTACTAAATTTATTTTAAATAACGTTATTGGAATTGTTTATCTTACATATCTCTTTAAAAATGCTTTACATCATTGTAATGGTTCGTTAAATAATTTAATTCAAACTCTACAAAAGTTTCTCAATTTATCAGGCTAGTCTAGTTGCCGCAATCTATATTGCCAGAATGGGGGTTTGCATAAATTGTAGTATTCTGACAGTTGAATTCGTGAGTTGATCTAAGCTAGACATTCATTGAGAACCTGGAAGCACTGGATGGCCGTTTCGTTCTAGTATAGAACCCCTCAGCAGTGCGCGTTCACGATCCCACATACGGGAATCGAACCCAGGACCTTCAGTTTCGCCCGTGAACGCTTTACCTCTGGATCACCGGGTCAGTGTCCAGCGGTGTTAAAGTCTAACTTCAACCAGTGCACGACATTGCGCGACCGTCCACCGTTACATTCAATGAGTAACTGTCTCACAATAGACACGGTTGAACTACACTGACCACAGCTTATCACTAGAACTCCATGAAATCCATCTTGAAGCCAGTCACTATTGAGCACATAATTATTACCAGAATGAGGGATTGTGGAGTCCCATACTAGAATGAAACGGCTGTCCAGTACTTCCAGGTTTTCAATGGTGATCTAGCTTAGATAGATTCATGAATTCGACTGTTACATTTTATATTGTTTGAAAAATTCAGTGATCCCTTATGTATAGTACCATTGTTTCTTGGTAGTTGAAATATCTAAAATAATTTTCAATACCTTTGTCTACGTTCGATTATTATATTTTGTAGAAAACTTGATCATTAGGATTTATTCAAAGACAATGAGCAGTGTTCTATTTAAAATGAACTCTGCAACAAGGAAGAAATTGAAAACTAAGGCGTTTCAAACATCCTTTCTGTGCCTTCACTATACCACAAAGAATCAAACCGAGAAACGTGCCATATTTCGACAAGCATGACATATTTGAATCAGTAAACCAGAATCTTTAAGTCCATATTTCCAACTCCAGACAATTAACGAAAATAACCATTAAATATTACCGTTGATATATGCTTCTTAATAACATAAGGCGAACTACAAAATATAGTGAATTCAGCTTATAAAAACAAGAATTTTTATTCATCTGACTAAATGAGGAGAGAGTAATGATTTTGTAAGGCAGCTAACAACTGTCAGATGTTTCATTTTTCTTCCACATCTTCTCAAGTTTTCATTTATCAAGAACTCATAGAACTACTAAATATAATTGAAGACATTAGTTGATTAAAATCTCTTGTATTTTGAGAGTTTTGCTCTAAATAAATAATACGTATACTGTTGTCATATTCCCTTTTTTAACAAATTAGGTTGAATGATCAAAGAATACTGTTTTGTTATTCATTTAGTCATGAATAACTAAACTTATTGAGACGTAAAACTGCTGAAATTACTTGAAGCATAACATTAAAAATTGTTTTGTTTTAATCCAGAGTTTGATGAAATTTTGTGATTTAGTTTTAATTTGAAAAAAAATGTTTGCTGAACTAAGATTACTTAAAAAACAAATAGTTTAGTGTGTTGATCGGCTGAGTCTTCCTAGTGGTGTTTAGATCTACAATTTATCAGTATCTTATGGGCGTATGTGCATCCTGTGCGAATTACCTCAATATTGCCTTAAGTCTCAAGCATAATAAGCGAATCTAGATGGTGCATAACACTGGAATTCAGGGTGCGCATTTTGTCCTATTTGAGACTCGTCAGCTACCTATACTGACATCCTAGATTTAACGTTTAATCCGGAGCTCGAAGTGGATAACGTGATGGCGTTCGAGGTGAACGGTACTGGGTCCTAGTACTGGAGTGAACATCAAATCTGGGAGTCCGGTACAGCTGGCTGACTTGTCCCAAATAGGACGGAACGCGCGTCCTGAGTTTCACTTCTAGGTTCCATCCGTCTCAGCTTATAAATGACTTTGGTGATTTTATTAATTGATTTTGCTTCTGAGAAATGTTTGAAACCAACGGATAAGAATGAATGCAATTTTTCAATATAAAACACGTGGTTGGTTAAGATCTTTTAAGTGTTATACAGCGTTGTTTAAGAAATTCAGTCAGTTAAAAGTTTTGTTCACCGTAAAATGTGTGTTTTTTTACTGACCATATTCTTGGTATAGTTTACGATGTTCCAAAGTCATATAGTTTGTGGGGTATGTGTTGTAATTATATTAGTTAGTGCCTAGCAACTTTACGTAGTTCTAAATACTTAATTTTATATGAAGGGTAACTCTGAACTACAGAGAATGTAACAGATTTATAGGGAGATTAATCTTAAGAGGAACGGGTAGTGATCTTGAAATGATACATCCTTTCTTAATCAACAAGCACAAAGATAATTTATACAAGAAATCTGACCTCAAAATATATTCATATATAGTTAACAGGATCTTAAAAGTTGAGAGTAGATTTTTATTTCTGTGCTATGAAATTTCTACACAGAAGCTTATCTGTATTAGTATTTATCAGTAAACCTGAAAAGATGTCTACGGTATTATATTAAGAGACATTACTAACTATATGTAAAGGTAAAACGAGAGCGTTTTATACAGTGTGTTGTGAAACACATACAATCTACTTCAAAAATCCATCTTGATTTTTCTAACAGTTCACATCGAAATAAGTATCTCACGATTTATATGTCATTATTTCTTTTATACAACTGAACAATTAGCTCTTTCTTGTAAATATTTAGTTTCCAAGTGGTGGTGTAAAGTTAACTTTAGGAAATTTTCAATAAAATGATTGATAGATAGTGTTACTTATAAATTTCCCTCTATAACTTTCAAGTTATTCTAGTAAACTGAATTAGTTTTTTTCAAAATATAATTATTGAATTCATTCATCTCATTAAATATATAGATAATATATACAAAGTATTTTGTACCAAGTTGTTCTTTCCTTAGTTATCAGCGTAACTAGTAAATTAGAAGGTCCTGGGTTCGAATCTCGCGAGGTGGGATCGTGGATGCTCACTGCCGAGGAGTCTCGCAGTAGGTCGAAACGGTCGTCCAGTGCTTCCAGGTTTTCGATAGTGGTCTAGCTCCAATTGACTCATGATTTCAACTACGAAAATTAGAAAAATACTTTCTAACCTGTACTTGTAAGAAATAACCAAATCTAGAGAGGTTATAATTGAAAATTTAATTAGTAAAAATATTTCTATCCTTTTTTTCTTCTCAATAATATGACAGGTATGATATATTTAATTTTTATCAGACGGGGCTTTTGTGGAGATTTTAGTAATTTTATAGTTGAAATCATTAGTCGATTGAGGCTAGACGACCATAGAAAACCTGGAAGCATTGGATGGCCGTTTCGTCCTATCATGGGACTCTTCAGGAATGCACATTCACGATCCCGACTTGCGAGATCCGAACCCAGAACCTATCAGTTTCTCGTGCAAGAAATAACCAAAGCTAGAAAGGTTATCATTGAAAACTTATTTAGTAAAAATATTTCTATCCATTTTTTTTCTCAATAATATGACAGGTATAATATAATTAATTTTGTTCATAATTACATTAACTCTTCTATACAATGAAATAGTTGATTTCATTAAACATCATATTAATTGCAATTTATCATATTCTTTAGTTTAAATATAAATATAAATTACTTTATGAAGGGATTGTTTAACTGTCAAATTATAAACAACTAATTGTTGAGAAAGTAAGAAAAAAATGTGTGTAGTATTTTTATCCCTTTCTATTCTCTCTTTTTTAAAACAAAAAAAATAACAGTTATCATTTGCTTAAAACTTATCACGATAAAATGATATTTTCACATAGAACTTGCTGAACTGGAAAAAAAATTGGGCTGTTTTTCCTGTTTTTGTCAGTATTACGTTCTTATTGAGAAAAAAGAAACTGGAGTACAAATAATTTCAGAATAAAAATAACTGAATGAAAATTTTAGATAAGGATAAGAGGATTTGACAAGAGAACTTCCTAGTTAATTCGAATATAAAGAAACAAACAAATAATAAGTTAGGACGAAACGCGCGTCCTGGATTCCACTGCTAGCCATTATCCATTTTTGCTTATAAATATTAAGTTATTTGATTCTGAGACATTCAGAATAAATACCATAACGTACTTCATCATTTGTTAACTCAGTATCAGAATGGTTTCATAAATTAACACTGATCGATCTCTTGGAAAGCAATAAATATATATGGTATTCATTTATAACTTTTAAATAATGGATCATGGAGTTAGAATCTAATGTAAACGAATACCTTTTGGTCATACTATTATATATTTTTAATCTTACTGAAGTCAAAATAACCTATTAAGCTACTATTTTATTAGATGTGTTATATACTACTTAGTCAGTTACTCATTTCAAATATAAGTCGAATTTAAAAGCCAGTCAACATAGATAACCTTATCTGGTACTTAATGTTGACAAGATCTTATTTGCTAATTGTCACTAGTAAAATGGCATCGTGATGCACTATACTTGATTTAATGTTATCGAAAGAGATTTTTAAAAAGATTTAAATTTCATTTTTGTTCTCAACAGCACACGTCGCTAAAATTTGGATATCTGAATGAATAATTAGTACCGTTGATAAAATATATCATTACCAAATCTGGTAGTTATCTAATTGTACTTAATTTCAAAATAAACGTCGTTACGCTTTTGCAACTGGATTCGTGGCTTTGACTTTTGTCTGTTATCACCAGATGAACTTTATGAAGAAAACTACGATTTAAAATTGTAGCTGTTAATGAAAGCCAAGCTTACGTTTTCGTCCTATTGTTTTTGAGTGAATAGGGTTTAACAACATACTAAAATAAGTTATTCTAGTTAATATATTGTTAGTAAGTTTCCCAATTAAGTTCCAACTTGATAAATTCGAAAAAAACTTGAGAATTGGATAAATTGTTTCTAAACCTAAAATAACAATATATTTGAATACCAAAACCATTCAGTGCATCATTATATTCAATAATTTCATTGTCAGGCTTCATAGTTATAAATCCACAACTAGTTTGTCACATTGCTTCAAATATGGAATGCACAAATAATTCGTCGTTTAATGTAATAATGTTATATGCTAAAATAGTGAAATTCGACATCGGTCATGACTTTAATACTTTTATAATATCCCATTAATAAACTTGTAAGGATATTGTAAAAATAGGGTAGGATATAACGTTTTAATCCATCTGGCAACAGTTAATACAAAGTAAATTATATGTATATAATTCATAATAGGAGGAATACAGTGCCGAGGTAATCACGATAACAATACAGAAAATGAATGGAGAAAGAAGAGTTTGTAATTAATAATGAGACAGAGCAGAGATATACGTTCAAGGAAATTTGGAAAAATAAGAGTTCATTGTGTATGACTTATGCATAGCATGACCTGATCGTGAGTTAAGTTGAAGGCAAAGGCTAAATAAACCTCATATAAATTCATCATTTTACCTATTTTGAATTAATCCCTAGAGATTAAAGTATGTAGAGGAAGAGTAATCGTTCTGCTTCCCAGAATTGATATAAAACAGAGAGAGTTTATTTAATTGTCATCAATAACCTACTGTTTACCAGGTAAAAAGAAGAAATAGTACTGTTAATGGATTTATTGATTATTTTGAGCAGACTTTCTGTTCACAAGCTTCTCAATACATAGATTATTATGTTTCCATTAATCAATTATACGAAAGCAGGCGTCATTGAATAATTAAACAAAGTAATAATTTGTTGACAGGAGAGATAAAGTTTTTGTTTTAGATTTAAAATTCTCAGCATTAAGCTTAGTTGAATTTTTTATTTTGCACTTTACCTAAAATCTGTTCTTATATTTTCATTATTAATTTAGTGGGTTTCATTTATATACTACCGAAATAGTATAATTTCCCTCAACAGAAATATTTAACTTATGAGCAAACTATCAATTCTCAATTTCTAAATAGAAAATGTTTATTTGAAACTTGTTTCTTCTTTTTATATGGTCAATTTATAAGTAACAAGAAATTTATTAAAAGTAATGGATAAGTCTTGCTGATTGAACGCTATATTCGGATTCTAAGCTAGTCTCGTGACCCTCAAGCTAAATCTACACAGAAACTTGAACACGAGAGAAAAGATGCAAAATACGCGATAATCACTTTACTCCAAAGTTTCATTTATGTGCAGTATATATAGGGTTTTTATAGTATTTTAGAAGTCCTTGGGTTTTCCTGAAAATTCTGGAATGCTACTAAACATAGTAGCAGTGTAATAATCAGCCAATCAGAAACTCTACATATGACTTTTCATTTTCGTGATGTTTCTAGCAAAACTAGTCAAACGTTGATTGGATAAAATGCTTCTTAATGTATCCTGAGCTTGTCATGTCTATTGCAAGAAATTTTCAGGATCGCCCCGACAGTAATATTTTCTATTCCTTGAATGGATGAATGTTAGTTCACCATTGAGAACCTGGAAGAACTGGACGGCCGTTTCGTCCTAGTATGTGACTCCTCAACAGTGCGCATCCATAATCCCGAACATGAGACTGGGACGCAGGACCTCCGGACTCGTAGGCGAATGCTTTATGTAATGAATAAATTGAATTGTATTCGACTTAATATTGTCATCATCTGACTATAGTCTGAAGTACAAAATTTGGTTAGATATATTTAAGCAAAAATATTATTTTCAAGTTATCTAATGTATTACCTTTATTTGTATTTTTAAAAATTTTCAAAATTAATTGATTTTGTTTTTATAAAAAAATTTAGTAACTAATGTTGTTTTTCACAAGCATGGTAAGCAGAGATGGATAGTGGCTAGCAGTAGAATCCAGGACGCGCGTTTCGTCCTATTTGGGACTCGTCATCTCTGCTTACCATGCTTGTGAATTAAGGTATATCGAGGCAATACGCACAGTATGCACATATGCCAATTAGAGACTGACCAGTTGCAGTCCGAAACACATCGATGGGAAGATCCAAACAAACAATACCAAGTGAATTTAATGTTGTTTTTGTTGTTGTTATGAGTTTCAATTTCTTTTTTTCAGGATAATCAATATTTATTTAACAGTTTAGATATTCAGTAAAAAGATATTTTCATAGTTGAAAGCATGAGTCAATTGAAGCTAGACCACCATAGAAAACCTGGAAGCACTGGACGGCCGTTTCGTCCAATTTTTTTGACTCCTCAGCAGTGCGCATTCACGATCTCGCCTCGTGAGATTCAAACCCAGGGCCGAGGACTGGTAGGTCCTGGGTCAATTGACTCATGCTTTCAACTATGAAAATACTGAAATCTCTACAAAACCCTTTGTGAAAAAGATATTTGTTTTTTTATAGAAATAATCTAGTTAAACAGATGAGTATTTATTGTTGTATAAATGTGTTACATAGAATTCTAAGGCAAATATAGATTCTAATAATAATCCTTATTTATATTACATTCATATTATATTATTTCATTGCTCAAGAAAGAGTCATTATTTTAAATAGAATTTCATCTTATTAAAGTTTAACAATTATTTCAGGTAAGAGAGATTGCATGAAAATTGACATGAGTATCGTGAAACGTGTTTGGTGATAAAGTGATGATTTATTCAAAGGCAATTTTCATCACAATTTAACATCATTTAAAACATTGGGTCAAATAAGTTTAGTCAGTTGAGTGCAGTATGTCGTAAAATCTTTACAGAATAATCAAACCTGATAATCACTTTGTACTCATGTCCAAAACTATAACAACTGAAAAGTATTGTTAGTAATGTAGGTTGATAAGTTAACGGAAATTGATTTTCACAATAGACATAAATTCGCAACAAAATATGAGACGTATATACAATTATAAGGACATCATCAATACCTTATATAGAATAGATAGAATATGGCTAGCAGTGGAATACAGTGCGAATGTTTCGTCCTACTTGGGACTTGTCAGCTGATAGTACTAACATCTCAAATTTGATGTTCGCTCTATTACTAGAACCCAGTACTATTCGCCTCAAACGCCATCACGTTATCCACTTAGCTACTGGGTCTACTCTCAATTATCAACATCTATTTTTTGTTGAAATCCAAACGAAATAGCCATTGTTATTGTGAATCCGAATGATAATAATGTCATTCAAATCATTTAACTTAAAATCGAATAAAACAGTAAAGAGGATAACCAAAGATGGCTGGTGGCTGGCAGTGGAGTTCATGAACCGCGTTTCATCCTGTTTGAGACTCGTCAGCTAGATGTACCTGCATCCTGGAGTTGATTTCCATTTCAGTACTCGAAGTGGATAACTCAATGGTGTTTAAAGAGAAAGGTACTGAGTTCTAGTACTAGGGTGAACATCAAATCTGGAATTCTGGTACATCCAGCTGACGAGTCACAACTAGGACGGAACATGTGTCCTGAATCCCAGTACTAGCTACTATATATCTTTGTTCATAATGCTTGTGACTTAAGGTAATATCGAGGCAATGCTCACATGATGCACATATACCAATAACAGACTGAACAATTTCAGTTCTAAACATCAATGGGAAGATTTAAGTAAGCAATACAAAATGAGTTAAACAGGATAACCGTTGTTTCATCTTTGTTCTGAAAAGCATTCCAGTAGTTACACTATACATAATTAATATTACCCACTGATTATAAGTGTTATTTATCTACATTCCGAATTTATTTTACAGTTACTTTTAATTTCATTCAATTCACATTAAACATGTTAACGATTTACAACTTGTGAAGCCTTTGTACGATCTAACTGGGCATTAAACACTTTACTATTACCATTAGAAATTAAATTTACTACTTCGAGGCAAATTTATGTTGTAAACAAAGTTAGGCAGATATTAAAATGTTTATGGTCAGCTGTTTTTCATTAAAAAAGCAACTGTTCAATAATTCACAATGTAACCTGAAAAATAAACATTTATAGAACAAATTGAAATAGAGAAAGTTGTATTCAAAGTGGAGCACGAAGTGAATTAATCTAATAGACTATACTCGAACTGAACTTTCTAAGAGTCGTGAAACACCTCTAAGTGGATTCAAACTGAGTTAAAATCTCAGTTACAGATTGATACAGTACACACACAACTATTCTATTTCAAACTCGATCTAAAAATGAAGTAGTTTACAGCATTGGCCCCGTTTAACAGGTTTATAATCTCTGGAAAGATTGTCTAGAGCTCATTTTTCGGAAATGAAAGCATACTCTGAGCATTTATTTAAAAATGATTATTTTACCATTGTATTTGCCAAATTAATCCCAGAATTTTTGTAGAAACCAACCCTATCAAGTCTAGTTTCTTTTCTTAATGGTGTTATTTCGGTTTATTCCACTGGTTCAATCAATTACTTGATCTACCTTAGTTCTTAAATAAAATGTCTTACATCAATATCCAGACTGTATTGTCCAAGGATGTTTGGTGTTTCGTATTGAATATATATTCGTTTTACACTACCTTTAATATTCTATGCCTCATAACTATGAAATGATAAAAAGACATCTGTTAACGAATTCACTAAAATACACTGAACTCAAACTGATTGTTTAGAATTCTATTCTTTACATTTTCTTCTGTTAGCACTTAAATAGAAACATTAGTTTTAATACTTTAACATACTTTTAAATCTTGTTATTCATATTCTGTAGAGTATGAATAATAAAGGGAGTGAATAAGTGAGCTGATTTTTCCTATGTAAATGTTAGTCTCAAGATTTAATTTATTTCGTACGAAATTTTCTTATCTGATCAGTTTATTAAAATTAAGATTAATATCATTCGATTTCAGCTCATATTAAATTGGTTGATAGTTTCATTACATGTAACTCCATCTGTAGCTCTTCCGGGGGCTACTGCGGGTCCAAAGCTCGGGTAAAGGTGGAGGGTTGGGCATGGGGTTAGCGATCCCATCCCATAGAAAACCAACTCGCTAAAAAAACGCTTACCAGAAAAAAATTATTTATTACGTGTATATATATACCTCTAATACTTGAAGAAACATTACCTGGAAATTGTTTACAATGTGAATATTTAAGAAATAAGTATTATGAAGTGAATTTCATTTCAAACTAATATCACCTGAATAGTAATCGAGAAACAAGCGGCATTAGACAGCTATTTCATTCTGGTTTGTTGAAGCATATTAACCATGTACAAAAAAATCAAGTCATAGGCCTCTAATATCTTTTTAGAGGAGAATTATTTATAAACTAGTTAATTGAAACAAAATAATCTATGTTTTACAGTGTCATTACCTAAAGTAATCGGTTGGGTTTACGCCAGAAATCTCAACTCTACTGAACACTTAAAATTTTAGAAGTTCATAATAAGTTAGTTAATGGTAAACACAAACATAATGAAAACATTCAATCTTTATTTTATATATTCGATGCTACTATAAATTCAAGTGCATTTTGAAATGCTTCTGGAAGTATTTTCATCAATCTATTACACAAAGTCCCAAACTGTTTAGCACACTAAAGCAAACATTATTAGTTAGTCCTATTTCAATAATGCTATAATACTGGTGGATAAAGTTAAAGATAGTTTGATTTATGATAGCAATATATGACTTTTACTCTTCGTCTTAATTTGTTCTAGTCTATTTATATTTCTGTCGTTTAAGATTATGCCACCTTGATATCATTATTTTCAATTTTTTTGTTTCACGTTTCATTCATTTATTCTCCTTTTGTATTGATTAGGTGTGAGAACTAGAAACGAAACTTATTCACATCAGGTCGTATGATAATGACTGTTGACCGATGTGACTAAAGTCAACATAACCCTCAACATTACTTCACATCTACAATCAAACACTGTATGTGAAATCCTTGAGTAACTAGGTTTTCCACTTTATAAAACTATTCATTGATTTTAAGTTTAAACATGTTTTAAAATGCCAGTGTACAGCTAGAAACGTTCTTTCATATAAAAATTCGTGAAAAAAACAACTTACATTTTGCTTAGCAACTTTATCTCAAAACTCTATTTGTAAAGCGCTAGTTTTATGGAAACAAAGATCATAGAAATACATGTATATATCCAGTCACAAATTCAGTTTTCCTCTAAATTAATTGACCAACGTGGTACTGTATGTTAGAAGATTAAAAAATTCGGACAGATAACATTAAAATGCGATAACGCGTTGGGGTATGAAGCGAACGGTAAAAGGTTCGAGTTCAGATGAAAACATCAACATCCAGCTGAATAAAAGCGCGTCGTGAATTTTACTGCTATACATCATCTATCTTTGCTTAGTAATAATAATATTTAAAAATATATTTGAAATCAACCAAAAAGAAACTGCTTTCAAATGATATAAGCAGTAGTAGTAGTAGTAATGGTAGAAATAAATGTTTTATTTCCTTAATTTTATATTCATACGTGTATGGATATGCAATCATTTATGCATGTATACGTACGTGCATATCTACCTCTTCATATTCTCTTGTATAGTTTCATGTGAATACGTTGATGATCTTTCGTTTTTTTTCTCATATCGTTTCATGATTGAATTCATGAGATTATAATTTCATAACTTAACATTTTCAGTCTGATGTTAATATGAAGATTTTCTTTATTTTCGTTCTTTTTTATAAAGGAGAAAGTACAATACAAATAGATCACAGTTAACTGTCAATAGAAATAATCTTTTTATTGATATAGTTGAATTGAGTATTTTATTTGTAAGATTTGTACAGCTGTATCTAATTCAAAATGGTTGAATATTGCTTCAGGGTTATAGGAGTAAATAAGATTTTCTTTACATACTTGTACTTCATTGTATTACATAGATTCAATGTCTGTTAGCAGACAATAATAAGAAAGAAATAACAGATATTTGTTGATTATACAAACAAACAATGTTTAACATTTCAAGTACTAGGTGATAACGAACTAGAATGAAAAGTCTACGATTGAAGACTATCCTTTTTTTATGTTTAATCTGATTCTTTCTCACCTTTTTCATTCAAACAGCAATGATAATAATAATAATTTTGGTTACTACTAGCTAAAATAATCTGGCATTTAAGATATTCAATAATGCGAGTGCTCCAATCATATTGTGGTGTGGTTTATTTATATCCTTACAAGTAGTATATGGCGATGGTCAGACATAGAATGTATTTTGGCAGAAGACCGATAAGCAAAGAACTAAAATGAAGCGCAGTTGATATGAAAATGCATGAACAATGAGACTAGAGAATTGATTGATATTTACAGAAGAAACAGTGAACATTGAGACAATTAAAACACGAAGTTCAGCGAAGGGATCTCTTTTCAACGAATTTATTATCAAGCTGTACAATCGTATATATATATATATATATATATATATATATATACTGGGACAAAACGGACGTTTAGTGCTTCCATATTTCTCATGGTGGTCTGGCTTCAATCGGCTCATGAATTCAACCAGTAAAATATTATATTTTTTCTATTTGTTATGGTTTTACGAAATAAATTTCTAAAGAAACGGATATTATTTTCATTATGTAGATTATTCACTCCAACTTTGGTCAGTTTTGAAACAGTAACACTACTATTAATTTTACCAAATCATTTGAATACACAAAGCAAATTAAATTAAGCGTATGGTTTTATTTGATAACAAATTTAGACTGGATACAGTCCTATAGTTATTTTAATGTAAAGTTGATTTTAATCTGTCTGTGTATGTTGTAAAATAAAAATACTTACAACAGTACATACTGACTTATTCACTGATCAATCAACTATAAAATTGTCTTTCAGCCCAGTTTTTTTACAGTTTATGAATTTCAAAATTAGTACTGTGGTGTGGTCTACTTATATCCATATAAGTAGTATATGGTGATGGTCGATGAGGAACGAATAGGAATGAAGCGCAATCGGTACGAAAATGCATGAACAATGAAATCAGAGACAATGGACTGACATTTGCAGAAGGAACAGTTAAGATTGAGACGATTGATTGTTATTTTGCAAATTGTCTGTTCACTGTATGATTATCAGAGTTTAGTGAGATAGTCTGTAATTTGCGCTTAAATACATTCGATTGTCCCCACTTGTGTTCCTGTTCACTACAGTACCCCTGAAAAGTAACTAAACTGTACCATTGGATAAGTTATATTTCAAAGCGAGTGGTTTACAAAATTTTGTTGAAGAAATTCACTTCTTTATGTTTTACAAAATATGAATAACTAAAGACTAATTTTAAAAAATTGGTACTGAAGAAGATTTTAAATAAATAATTGATATCAGAAAGGGGGTTTTGTGCAGAATGTAGTGAATTAATGGTTGACTTCATGAGTCAATTAAAGCTAGACCACCATGAAAAACCTGGAAGCACTGGACAACCGTTTCATCCTAGTGTGAAGCAGTGACTAACTGAAGACAATGGTGGGCGGTGGCTAAATATCATGGATTGGTTGATATTAGAAATTAACACTGTTGGATACTGACTCAGTGTTCTAGAGGTTAAATGTTCGCCCGCGAGACCGATGAGTCATTTGTTTGAATCCCACATGTTAGATCGTTGATGCTCACTGCTGAGGATTCACATGTCAGGACGAAACGGTCGTCCAGTGGTTCCAGGTTTTCCATGGTGGTCTGGCTTTAATCGACTCATGAATTCAAATATCAAATAACTGATATGTTGTATTAAGAATAGTTTGTGTTTGCACTTTGATTACAAATAATCTCACATTGTACTCTCTTATCACAACTAGATATTTCAATACAGCGGTCATGGTTCTGACACTATCGGATATCATTAGCATAAATAGATTACTAACTAACTGAAAATGACATGGTATTGATTCAATTTGTTTAAAAGCCAATTATCTCTTCTTTTAGTCATAAGACTTTTTGAAGTTTTTTTTGTATATTGAACTAAATCCTTGAAGTAAATTAGATTGCAGAATAAAAAGTAAAACATTTGTATTCAAGTTAACAGTTTATTAAAGTAAAAATTACATCCACAAAATATTAGTCTTTGTTAAATATCAAGAAATTTTGTCTATCTATATTAGATTAATGAAGAAATGAATAACTATGGAGTTGTAAATGCTTGGTTGTTATTCACTGAACATTGAAATCTTTTATTGTTATGGACAAAATAGACTTTGACGTAATACAAATTAGAATGAAATCAATTACCTTCTCAAAGTTTAATTTTTTTTATTTTATTTGTGATTAAAATGATGCATATTTCGTCTTTCACCATACTGTTAGAAGTATATAATCTAATTTTGAACAGTTTTTGATGACATAAGCATTTAGCAGATAACAGGTAATTTTGTTATTAATTCATTAACGCTTTTCATATTTAATATTCTATAGTTTGTGCAGTACAACTATAGTGACTGAAGAGAAGGAACAGTACACTTATTACTAAAAACTAGAAGATGATGTAGATATGGAGTCTTTTCATTGCATATTACAGATCAAAAAATCTTACAAAAAATTTTAGAAAATTGTTTATGAATCTGATGTCTTTTTTCTTATATCTAACTTATACAAACGTTTAACCACTCTGTCTGATAGTTGATAACATTCATATCAAACATTACAAGAACAATCAATAAGTGAAGACTGATTAGCATTTCACAAAACATAATATATGGTCTAAATATCATTCTATCAATTCATGGCATAAGGTTCAGTTATTTAAGGAAAACAGGAATACTTTATTAAGAATATGATATTATTATTTCAAAATCATCACTTGTTCATCAAGTATAATGCCTTTTGTTAGTTGTAAGAATATTTCATAAATTATTCATGTAAACTTTCTTCTGTGAGTTTCAAATTCAAGCGATGAAGTGAATATGGGAGAATTTTATGGAACCCTCACTGGAACTTTGGTGTACATGAGAAAATCTTCAACATCATACGGAATTCATGCGACCGACTACATTGAGAAGTCCCGCGTGGAGGGCAGTTGACAGATGCATTCCAAGTAGGGACTGGAGTCAGACAATGCTGCTTACTCTCACCCTTTTTCTTTCTTCTGATGGTCGACTGGATTATGAAGACTTCGACATATCAGAGTAAGCACGAAATACAATGGACTGCCTGAATGCAACTTGATATGAATTGCGACAATACTAAATATAATCACTACTTCATTGTTTTTGCTATTATTGTTACGTTGAATCAAATATACAAATTAGTAACAATTGAATGCTTCGATAATTTCATCTGTCATCTACTTGAAACTTAGTCAACAATATAAAAACCTTGTTTCTAATTAATTTAACAAAATTTGTTTAACTATTTGAATTAGTGATGAGATTTAACAAAATAATATTTTTTAAAAACAATAAAAATAATTTACTTGTTTGAGGTGAAAATTTTAATTTTCCCTTTTTTCAACCCATAGTTTTAATTGTGATAATATGAAATTTAGTAATAAACTAAAGTTTAAATATATATATATATATATATACATTCACTATTTGCTAAGGATAATGTGCATCCAGTCAAATTATTTAGCAAATAGGTTGTATATCAACGTACTTTTTGATTCATTTTCTGTATTCTTATTTTGAAATTTCATATGTACAACAATAAATAGCATGAATATGATTTTAACCTTAAAAATAATTTTGTTTTAGTTGATATTGATTATTTTAAATTTTGACCAATTAATTATTATGAGCGAAGATGGATAGTGACTAGCAGTGGAATCCAGAACGCACGTTTCGTCCTGTTTGGGACTCGTCAACTGGATATACCTGCATCTCAGAGTTGATGTTCACCCTAGGACTCGAACCTAATACTAAGTAAATTTAAACTTCACCCCATTGCACAAGCAAGTGGCTATAGGGACTCAGTAGCTAAGTGAATAACGCGATGGCGTTTGAAGCGAAAGGTACTGGGTTCGAGTCCTTAGAGTGAGCATCAACTCTGAGATGAAGGTGAATCCAACCGATGAGTCCCAAATAGGATGAAACGTGCGTCCTGGATTCCACTGCTAACCACTATCCATCTTTGCTTACAATACTTGTGAATTAAGGCTATATCGAGGCAATGCGCACAGCATGCACATATGCCAATAAGAGACTGATCAACTGTAATCGTAAACATCAGTGGGAAGATTCAAATAAACAATACTAAGTGAATTATTTACTATGTTAACAAGTTAGGTTTTCACTTTTATTATTCAATGACTACTTCTATTTATTAAATATTTAGATTAGTTAACCTAGATATTCTTATTGATTATATATAGCATGAAATCTGTACTTTAAAAAAAACTGAAGTCATATATTTATGAGTATCATTTCTAATTTAAAATGCATTTTTTATAGAGAAGTCAGACATTCAACAAGTTATACGTCAATAATAAAAAAAGCAAACTGCTTTCACGTAATACATCTTCATGAAATTAAAGTTTCATGATTTCTTGTTGACTGGATGAAAACAAACACCACAGTTACTTGAATTGAATATAAATACCTTTACTAGGATTTATCGAAAATACTTTGAGCTAAGTAAGAGTCACCTGAGCTAAGGTATTACATAAATTGACTTGGTGAAATTACATTGTACAAGAATGAATTATTTACATTACTTAACTTAATGGACCAAAACTGATGAAGACTTATGTACTGTCATAAAATCTCGTTTGACTTTGAAAGATATTTAATGAATACTTTGACTTATATATTTATGCTCACACACTATACTGTAATGTAATTTATAGCTTCTGTTATAAGGTTAAATATACTTCAAACTGACAGAATGATATTCTACTTGTGTTTATTTCTATCCATTAAACATACTGTTTATTCAAAAACGCTTTTGAAAATCATCTCATAAACTATCTTGTGAATTTTCACAATTAATCTTTAGTGGCTCAAAAATTTGACTCTAATTGGATTGTACGCTGATTATCATCGAAATACACCTATCGACTTTCCTCGTATATAATCATCGACTTAAATCGCGTGAGTCAATGTAACGGAATTCAATAAATCGTGTACGAGAATGGATTTTTGAATACATATATTTCGTACATCCACTGATTTGGACAGGAAATCAGGGGGATAAAGAGAATAGAAGAAAGTGAAGCGAAATAACGCGCGTTGGAGAAGGCCGATGAGCCAACTCCATTTAATCAAGTTTTAATCAATATTTATAGCCAGATAAAATAAGTTACAGACATTTGATGAATAGGAAACGAAGCGTGTGTACACATAAGCTCATATAAAAACAGTACAAGTCGATATTTGAATAATTAACAAGGCCAAAATCTGACTCAAGAGGAATGGATAACTTGGCCTGTCCAGAAGCTAGAATAAGTTATATAAGCTTAACTTAGTAACCGACACTACAAATCTCAGGAAAACTTCGTAGTCTAAGTATTTATGTCAGCTGTTTAAAAATAAATTTCATGGGCGATAGTTTCATCCTTACTCCATATAATTTACAAGCCTAATGCTAAAAAACAGGATGTTTAAAAAGAAAAGTAGCCTCTCATACACTGGAAAAGTACTTACAGCTTAAAATAAACCAATCTGAAACCAATGTATGTCATCACAAATTAAACCCCAGAAATTAAATCTAATCTTTCAGTACGTTGAGGCTTTTTATTGAATGGAGAAAATGAATAAAGAAACTGAATTAATTTACCATAGCAACGTGTCATTATGTTGTATTTGTTAACTACCATTAAACTTCTCATCCACACACTTATTACTAAAACGTGTTTTCACTTTAATTTAATAAAATAGTTCTACCAATTGTAAAAATAGACCAGCGATGTTAATCAAGAGAATAGGCATTCATATAAATAATTCGCTAAGTTACAACATCATCTTTTACAATATCATATAGAATATTTAAGTTCGAGCTATTACTTACAAAGTTACTTTCATTTGAATATTTATAATCTTGACATCTTAATATAATGTGTCTTAATTATTATCTAAACTCTCTTTTGATATCATTGAGAAACAAGAAGAGTCAGAAGATACTAAAATACTAATATTTGAACGAAGAATATCCTCTTCGATAAATTCTCTTCAGGCTCTACAATTAAATATCCAAATTAATAATCCGAAAAAATGGCCAGGTTAAAGGCGAAGTACATCGTTTAAAGCATGTAAATTTAGGATTGTCAAACCAAATAGAATACAATTGTTAATATTATAATGACTCATATAGAATGTCAACACTTGAATCTGTATATACATATATGTCAGGTGAAAATTTAAGATCTGTGATCAGAATAAATATGGGTCAGATAGGGTGAGAGAGATATGATAGTGCAATTACAATTCGATCAAGTGGAAGACTAAATTGTGTGAAAAATTAGTAAGACGTAATAAGAAGGGATCAATGCGAAGTGAATGAATCATGTTTGGGGGAGATTAAAAATGATGTTTAATCAATAATAATGAAATCTCCACAAAACCCCTTCTGATAATAATAAAAATAATAATAATAGATGGATAGTGGCTAGCAGTGGAATCCAGTACGCGCGTTTCGTCCATCTTTGCTTATAATGCTTGTGAATTAAGGCTATATCGAGGCAATACGCACAGTATGCACATATGGCCAATAAGAGACTGACCAGTTGCAGTCCTAAGCGTCAATGGGAAGATTCAAATAAACAATACTAAGTGAATACTAATAATAAAATACAAAGATTTGTGATTAAAGATAAGAGAGACAATAACATTTGACTACGAAAGGTCATAATTACTTGGTCAAATTAGGTCATCCAATAGCTAAGATTATTATTGACTAATTGGCCTTGTGGTTGGCCAAGGGAAGAGCAAGGGTTGGAGATATTTCTTCTGTATGCATAGCTCCGGTTTCTTCATCCTGATGGCTACTGCCTCAGCCGTTTGAAGGACTTTAAGCCTGACAAGCTTTGGCAAAAAATTACTGACCCTATAAATAATTGAAAAGGATTGGTTTATACTGGCACTATGACCAGTTTGTACTAAATGGGCCAATATCGAGCTGTTTACTTTCTTCACTAATGTTACTTTTTTTAAAGTCCATTATCACACATAGCAACTAAAATGTCAGATAACTATGAATTAACCCAATGTCAAATTCTGTATATGATAAATTTTAAAAATGAAACAATTACAGACAAAAATCAAATGAAATCATTATTAATATTTGATAAACAAAAGCATTTCATAGAGACATTTACGAACGTTAATATTGTAGAATACAAGTGTATCCTATTACGTAATATGTTTTTTGAAAACTTATCATATTCCAACATTATATTTATGCTTAATGCATATTGATATATATATATATATATATATATATATATATATGTCATTTTCCTATATCTACATTCCCGTTCCTGGTTTTTTACACTATGTTAGGAAAATGACCAACAAACCAGCTTTACTGATGTAGGTAATTTTTTAAAGATTAGTTTCACTAAAATACGTTCAATTTATTCATATGAGATAATTGTGTTATTATACTGAAATGGTTATTTTTAATAATTGTTAGGGACTGAAAGGTAAAATAAGAATGAATAGTTATAGTTGAAGGTATTTTCATGTTATAGCTATTGTTATTCTTCATAACTAACATGTAAATATTGATTGAAATAAGAAAATTGGTTTTACCACAGATTGAACAATTCACAAAAAATGGTAGTTTTATAACATTTAACTACTGACTAAATTAGATTATTTTTATGTTTCTAGAACTTATTGAAAGTTACAATGTATTTAACTCATTTTTGTTTTGGTCATTTGTAACTTCCCATTGATGTTTAGGACTCTAATTGATCAGTCACTAATTGGCATATGTTTATCCTGTGCAGTATACCTCAATATTGCATTGTTATCATTGACATTATAAGCAAAGATGGATAGTGGCTAGCAGTGGAATTCAGGACACATGTTTCGTTCTATTTGGGACTCGTCAGCTGCATATACCAGCATCCGAGATTTGATGTTGACTCCAGTACTAGAGCTCAATACTGTTCACTTCAAACGCCATTAAGTTATCCACATCGAGTATTGGAATGGCAATCAACTCATCAAGCTGATGAGCCTCAAATAGAACAAAATACACGTTCTAAATTTCACTACCAGGCAATACCATCTTTGCTGGTAATGTATTTGTTGAAAATGTACCAGATAAATCATTAAAGCCAAAATGTACTTATTACATTTTACAGACTGAAATATAGTCAATAAAATATTATTGATTTAGAACTAAATATGGTAATTAATTGAAGTACATATATAAGAAGTAGTGTAAAAATTAATTTACAACTCAAATGGATTTCTGTTTGTACAGTAACTTTATTTGAAAGAGTAAATATTTTATTTTTCATACATATTACACTTAATAAGCTCATAATCATTGATTAATTTTAATTTATACAATGATTATTACACAGTGAAATAAACTACAGGTATCGGAAAATCAAACATTAAGATTACTTTCTATATTAGTATAACTAAAGAAAAAAATTCACTTGGTGTTGTGTACTTGTATCTTCCCATTGTTACTTAGGACTGCAATTGATAAATCTCTTGTTAGTATATGTGCATACTGTGCGGACGGCCTCGATATTGCCTGAAGTCACAAGATTTATAAGCAAAGATGGATAGTGGCTAGCAGTGGAATTCATTGCACAAGCAGGTGGCTACCAGGACACAGTAGCTAAGTGGATAACATGATGGCGTTTAAAGCGAACAGTACTGGGTTTGAGTCCCACAGTGAACATCAACTCTGAGATGTAGTTACATCCTGCTGACGGTTCCCAAATAGGACGAAACGTGCGTCCTGAATTCCACTGCTAGCTACTATCCATCTGAAGAAAAAATGTTATGATTATTATATATATTGAAATAATAAAATGTAGATAATAATTTTATAATGTTGTTTATACATATAGATATATTTGTACATATGAAATGAATTACATTAACTTAACACCTAACTTTCATAACTCTAAATGACTAATAATAATGATTATCAGTTTATCGAAATTAATTAAATGTAGAAAACAGTTTTGTTTTCAAGTAAAATGATAATAAATTGATAAGAAAAATATCAGATTTTCCCATGAATTAAGTAATTTGATTTTTGTATAATGTCTATTTTTTATTTTGACGTCATTTCAAAGAGGTGAATGTTATTTAGCATTTACAACTATATGTATTGGGTGGTGGATGGTAATCAATAGGTAACTCTGGATAATTGTTTTGTGGTAGTTGAGACTTTCTTAGTAAGGAGTTTCTGTTTTTCATAATAACTGATAGTATCTTGTGAATTGGCATCTTACAGTTTTTAAGTCTTAGATGTTAAAATTAGGTTATTCGGTGCACTATTGGCATCCCAAAAGCACGCGATATTTACAATTGATCGACTGCTAAGAAGTAACTGTTTTCACTTAGACTAGTGGTGAAACAGTGTTGTTAATAAAATTACATCGTTAATAAAAGATTAGACAAACACGATACTAGTCATTTCTCAGAGACAAATCAGTTGTATGTAACTATAAGTAATTAATAGCAGCAAATGTTTTATAGTTTACAATGTAAATGAAAATTAACACATGGATATTATGTTCTCGTTTTCACTTTAAACATCGTTTAGATTTTAGAGATGCATTCAGTTTGAATGATGATACTAGTAACCGGTCTGCAAGGTTCTACATGTGTCAGCATATTTATTAAATATATATTTACATCATTTCTATCGACAAGCTGAAGACTGTTTTATTGAGGATTTCTATGCAAATTTTTAAAAGTTGTTGTAATTTCTATCTTATGGACTGTTTCTCTTACTTATCTCTCTTGAGTTTAAATAAGCATTCGATATTAACTAGTCCTGAAGCCATTTAGGCTCATGTTCCGCCCCCATTGATTTCATTATTAAACTACTCATAGCTATATATGTGTCTACTTATATGAATTAATAAATGCAATGCGATGCAGAATTCCGCAACATTGT
>NC_031495.1:26789667-26838869 GCF_000237925.1 Schistosoma mansoni
CCAGTGCTTCTAGGTTTTCCATTGTGGCCTAGCTTCAATTGACTGATGATTTCAACTATGAAAATCCTGAAGTTTCCACAGAACCCCTTCTGATTAATTTTATTAACCAATGACACAATAGTGTATTTCGTCTATTCAAATTGTCTATGGAATTTTTATTGACGTAATCTAGCCAAGATGAAACTAGATATATTACACAAATTGCATATAATTTGTACTATCCTTTTTCATTGAAATAAATATATACTACTTAAACATTTAATTGGATTAAAAATCCTTGTCATATTGAATTATAATGAAGATTTATTATTGTAATAATTTCCAAACAGCTTGTTTAATATTAAAATCCATTCCAATAAAACATAGACATTTCATACAGTTCTAAGACTGTATTCAACTACTTATATTAGTAATAACTTGGAAAATTGTCTATTTTCTTTGAAGCTGTCTAATCATATACGTAGGTTAAAAATTTGTGAGAATGTTGTTTCTTCAATGCTACTATGATTACTAGTTATAACTTCATTTAATTTCAGTTTATTGTCATTAAAATAAACAGACCAAAAGTATGACCAAAAACTACGAATGAGTTTACTATATTTGCCAAATAACTCCCTCATTTATGAATGGCATACAATACTATTTAGTTATTGAAATATACTTCACTTTCTATTCATCAAAACGTATAAAATGTGATACAGTAGAAAATCATTATTTAGTTTTGTATATTTAACCAGTTATTATGTTCGTTTACAAACTGGAACATTATTTGAAAATTCACTTTTTTGAGAGGGGGGGGTTAACTATATTGGACCGATTTGATCAATCTCAACTATAATCAGTAAATTAAATCTAAGTTGAAGATGAATTTCCTAACAAAAATTTAACTATATAAATAGAGACATACAGACAAAAAATGTTACTAAAGTGATTTTATGTCAATATTACAATTTGCCTCAAATATTTTGTTGCTATTTTAGAAACTATTGAAATCTATTTGTAAAGTTGTAGGTTTTAGATGTAACCCACGCCAAAAAAAGTACTGTCTAAAAGTGTTCTTCCTCACCTATAATTTAACTAATTATGTATTTAGTAATTTATTTCAATGGCCTGATTTACCAAACTGTTATTTCATGATAATAATAATAATGGTAGTAATAATAATAATAATCATTGCAGCAATCCTAATTCAATTGAAAGATAAAATACCTGAATAATAATTTTATTTATCTCACTTAGATTCAGGCATGCATAACTTTGTATTAAATTAAAAGAAAGTTATTATTCAATGTTTTTTTATGTGTATAGAATCTTTTGAAGCATAAAACTAATGATACCTGAAAACTTTCTCTTTTGATTGATTTATTATGAAAATCGAAGAAAATCAACTAAATAGGCAAATTACAGATGAAATAGTAGTACTGTGTTGGTTAACTGGATAAGATCAAAGGAGAAAATATTCACTATCGATTGGAAAAATAATTATTTTTGATTGAAATAAAGAAATAATTGAAGTTTTAGATTGTTGAACTGATTTATTACTGACAAATAAATAAATGGATATCTCATTTTGAACTTAAAAGCATTTCATTTTAAGCAAAGATGGATGGTGGCCAGCAGGAGGATTCTGGACGCACGTTTCATCCTTTTTGGGACTCGACAGGTGGATGTACCTGCATCTCAGAGTTGATAATCACTGCGGTACTAGAACCTGGTACCATTCGCTTCAAACGCCATCATATTATCCACTCAGCTACTGAGTCCTGATAGCCACTTGCTTCTACAATAGGATTAAGTTTAAATTCATTCGGCATTGTCTCGTTGAGTCTTCTCATTCATGTTTAGGACTGAAATTGTTACTCGGAACCCTTTTTACATATACTTCTATCGTTTTTTCTTCATATGAAACATTGCTATTTATGTTCATTTGGTATTCTTTGTTTGAATCTTCGAGTTCCAGAGTGAACGTCAAATCTGGGATGCTGGTACATGCAACTGACAAGTCCCAAATAGGACAAAGCATGTGTCTTGAATTTCACTACTAGCCACTATCCATCTCTGCCTATAATGCTTGTGACTTAAGGCAATATTAAGGCATACTACACAAAATATTCATATGCAACTAGAGAATGATCAATTTGAGTTCCAAACATCAATGGGAAGATTCGAGTAAACAATACCAAGTGAATTTAAACTTAACCTCACTGCAAAAGCAGGTGGCTATTAGGACTCAGTTGCTTAGTGGATAACGTGATGGCGTTTGAAGCGAACGGTATTAGGTTCAAATCCAGGAGAGAACATAAACTCTGAGATGTAAGCACATCCGAATGACGAGTCTCAAATAGAACGAAACGCGAGTCCTTTATTTCACTTCTAGTCAGCACCATGCACTAAGGCATCGTTTAACCTTATTATTTGAAAAATTGTGTTTGCAATGCAATCATAAATGAAGCATAAAATAATTCAGTGAAATAATTTTTTCTTTGATTGAGCCATGAGAATAGGATGCATACTTGCTGTCTGATGTTCTCAAAATGCCAATGATCACCATTGAAATCATTGGACAAAATCCTGTGAAACCAGTCACAGTGAGTAGGCGATTTTACCTTTCGTCTTTCTGTATATTCTAAGATGTAATACTTTTTCCTTATGCTCATTATTCTATTGCATTCATCTTCCGTCTTTCTATAAGCTCAGGAATTTTTCAACTTTAACCTAATAAAGTATTCTCTGTGTGCACTGATATAGTCTGTGACAATTTAGATCGACACTCATATGCCTCTATGCAAATTTCCGTAGTTCACTGTTTGTGACAGACTCAGCTTATTACCGCACAAATCAATGAAAGCGACAAATAATAGTTTACATTCTTAAGTACATAAATGTAGGGCAGTATACCTTAATTCAAACTTCGAAAAATCATCCATACTGATTAAGGTGATGATATTTATCGGCGTGAAAACTGTTATAAAGGTTGATATTTCAATGTTAGCTATTAAATAGCTGACTGATTACTACTTCTCATAGGAAATATAGAATTTGATCAATCCAGTTGCATTACAATACAATCTAGCGAAGAATGAAGAATGATCGTAAGGCTAATTTCGCTAGCAATGACACACCTTATACGATACATGTAAAATTAAGTTTTCGTTGGAAACTGTAACAATAAAAACATGAGTGTTAATTTCAGGTTGACTTTTAAATCGTTTACAAGTACAAAGACTGTGAATATATTAATAACTGAACACCTAAACCATGTCAAGAGTTGTGTATTTCAAAGTCAACATAAGATTTAAATCACATTTATTTTTACTTACCTTACTAAATCGTTATTAATATCATTAGAAAATGTACGATTATATGAAATATTTGGTGAAGGTTGACAAGATAATGATAACTGTGGCCGATAAGCTGGTTTATAAAATGAATTTTTTTGTAGTGTATAAAATGGAATACAATTATTTTGTGATGGTATTATATAAGCTGACTGATCAATGTTTTTACTATTACCAACATTACTAGAAATAATATTCCCCCTTTGTTTTGTGCAAGATGGTATAGTTACATTTGTAGCAGAATTTGTGTTATAATTAGAAATAGTGGATAAATTTATCTTTCCGTTTGAAGTACCGCTTGAACAAATCGATGTTTTTACTATAGTTTTACTTGAAGGCACTGATGAACTGGGATTTAATTCATGTATTACATTTGTAACTGAATATACTGGTGATGTGTTCAGTAGTTTATCAGGGCATATATTTGAGTGTATAGTATATGTTGTGATTGGACAAACTTTACCGTTGCCTTGTATATTATCTTGATTAGTTTCACCCATTGAAATCGCTTTTTCTGAAATGATATCATTTGTGGTATAATGTTTGCTCATATTCTAGTTTATTTATCAATCTGATTAAAACATTCATACAGAAGATGTAAAGATATTTATAGTATAGAGATATATATAATTCCAAATTCTTTTCAATCACCTTAAATATAGTACAGTAATAACTGTTTCCTGAAACTGTACTAGTCTACTTCTAAAATTAATTTACACTACATAATATTGTTCCAATAAGTAAACTTTCAAAGTAACCAATCAGAATTGTGTCATGAAAGTTACAGATTTATACGATTACGAATTAAAAAAACTCTTCAATACAGATTGGCAGAGACTAAAATTTACAATAATAATATCACTTCTATTTAGTTTATTCTTAAAAATGTGTTCTGAATGAGAAATGCGCTATAAGTCTTTTATTTGTTTTTTTGTAAAAGTTTCATGAAGCACTCCATGATGCCACTTTTTTTGTTCGTCGTAACGAACTTGTATACAAGTATGAAAAAATTCACTGGTGAAAATTAGTGAGGATTTTTTCTGTAAATTTTGAAACTATTCCTCGTATGAATCTATCTATTAAAACGAAATGATGTATCATCAGTTTCGAAACATAATTGACATGACAAATCCGGATATTTTCAGGAAACATGTAATTTATGACCATAGCATCTAGACTTATTCGTACTTGATATACAAATCTAATTTTAGCTAAACTTATCTGTTTAGAAAAATTGAAAATTTTACGCATTGAAAGTAAGTATTTCTCATAACATCCATGTGGAATGGCATGACTGCTCGCTGATTACGAATTCCAATCATAACACGTTCATTAGTGTTCATCTAGTTCTACTTGCCTCAAATTGCACTATTTCTGGAATTTTTAGTTAGTACATTAATTTGAATACTTTTTATGGTCATAAATAGCCAAACATTAATGTTGAGCTAACGATAGTGATAAATTCTTACCATAAATAAATTGTATTTCACTCTAACTTACTTGGTAACTAATGTGACAGAATATTTTTAGAGGAGAATCAATGCATGTGCGTTTTTTCATTTAGCAGGTTGAAAATTTTCAATTTTTCCAAGAAAAAAGTTTCAAATAAACTAATGTTACTAATAAAAATCATCAATGAATTTATAAGGAATAACTTGACGAAATGTATGAAAATCTTCTTATGATTTATATGATGCCAATAAATCCTCTTACTTTATGATTTCACATATTACTGAGTTACTTACTTACGCTTGTTACTCTCAATAGAGCATGGGCCGCCAACCAGTATTCTCTAAGCCACTCTGTTCTGGGCCTTCCTTTCTAGTTCTATCCTATTTTGTTCATTTTTCTCATATCTGTTTCCATTTCTCGGCGTAATGTGTTCTTTGACCTCCCTCTTTTCCTTTGCCCTTCAGGATTCCAATTTCACATAATTCGATCATATTAAAGTCTTTCCAAAAAGAGATTTACTCCAATTAGAATAATGTCGTTGTGAGTTATGGACAGTTCAGTTAGTTATTATGTAATCAGTACAGATTATGTTAGCAGTTGTGTAAGTTTTATTATTTTACTGCTGTGTTCACCTTCTAGGTTAGTTGATAAATAATTGATAATAGTATGAATTATCATTTAATATGAGCTGATTTGTTTTAAAGCAAATTAGAATTGATTACATCCTTACGTTGTTAGCATTCTTCATTTTGTCTTCTTTAGACAATGATGGTAATCAAATCATTATGTAAGAATGAAGAAAATGAAAGAGGACAATATCAAAATCTGTACATTTGTATCAATTCATATTTCATCAGAATGAGAGGTAAAATCATCTATACAAACGTGAATGTGCATTAAGCACTTTTTGAACTTTATCATAAAATACACGTACTGACATAGTAAATGTCAACTGTAAAACAGATGAACATATATAACTATAAAACACAAGTATGTATAATGGATTTCGTTTTATCCTACCTATAAGTGAAATAAGGCCCTTTGTTTTTAAAGACTGATATAATTTGTCTAACTATTTACGTATACATTTTAAAAAACAAATAAAAATGGAAACATCGTATTTAATAAAGATTATGTAATAAGGAATTTACCTCTGAATTTTCTTATGATTTAAGCAAACCGATTACTATTTATTTATTTGAACACATAAATATTGGTACAAAGGGGGCACCAGATATGTATGCGCCATACAAAAAAATTGTCATTTCATTTAATTGTATGAGGGCTAGGATACTGCTCGGGTGCCCAGACCGAAGCAGGTGATTTTCTTAAGAGGTCACATCCGTAGCCTTTGACCTAAAGACCTGATCCATAAGGCAATGGAGCATCATAAGGAGATGCAGTCCCATGGTAGCCGGTGACCGACGATTGGTTCATATGCCATTTGTTCTCTCAGAATACTGGAGCCCATGTGCACCATTGGTATGGAATCAGGGTTTTCCGACTCCCCTAGGCGGACTTTTCATGTCCACCAACCCAGTTAATGCGCCAAACATTCGGTTTTCGTCCTCTCAATTTCGTAAACAACAGTAATGCCACGAGAAGGCAGTGAGTAGGACTTCTCTGGCAGAGGCTATATACACATGGCTGTGTGAGAGCATTTCGAGAGAGAGGGCGGGCCCTCCCCACTCTCGGCCGTACCAGGGCATTTGGGGGCAAAACGATTGAAACCGACTACTATGAATTATTTAAAACAAATATGAATTACAGAAGACAAATACACAGACTGTAATGTATCCCTGATTATTATATATTTGAAATCTACTGATAATTTCCTTAAAATCTTTATAAACCTTACCAACACTTATTATTACTGACTGGAGATTGTTTATTGAATTCTAATCTGTTTCTATTATAATTCGTTGCCTTGGTATTCACAATAAGCATTAATATTAATGCAAACTTGAATTCATAATATATATTTGAATATTAAATGTATTGATAATAAGACTTAATACAAATCATTTTAAAGACAGATATAATGTATGCTAAAAATACTCGATAAATGAGTTCTAAAATTAATTTAGTTTATAAATTTCACGAATGTTGTAGAATGGATTTTAGTTAACAGCGGCGTGTTAAACTGCTTATATTGAACAAAACAGTTTGTAGTTTGATGGTTGAGTTCGTGAGTCAATTAAAGCTAGACTACTATAGAAAACCTAAGAGTACTGAACGACCGCTTCGTCCTAGTATGTGACTCCTCAGCAATGCGCATCCATGATCCCGCCCGCGGGATTCGAAACCAGGATCTTCGAGGATTGGTTGGTGTTAGACATCGGATCAGTTGTCTAGAGGTTAAGCTTTCACGTGCGTCTGATAGGCGTTTGAATCGAATCTCGCGGAGCAAGATTATAGATTCGTACTGCGGAGGAGTCCGACACTAGGACGAAACGTCCGTCCAGTGCTTCCAGGTTTTCTGTAGTGGTTTAGTTTTACTTGACTCATGAACTCAACTATTAAATTACTACAATTTACACAAAAAACCCCTTCTGATAAAATAGTTTTTAGATCAGAGGGGGTTTTGTGGAAAATTTAATATTTTCACTGTTGAAATCATGAGTCAATTGAAGCTAGACCACCATGGAAAACCTGGCTCGAGACTGGTAGGTCCTTTATTCGAATCTCGCGAGTGCGGGATCGTGGATGAGCACTGCTGAGGAGTCCCATAATAGGACGAAACGGCCGTCCAGTGCTTCCAGGTTTTCGATGGTGGTCTAGCTCCAATTGACTCACGGTTTCAACAGTGAAAAAAACAGTTTTTGTCAGTAACTAGTAAATCACCAATAAATTCAATCATACCTACATAAGTTCAGCCGATGTTAAATTATTTAACTTCTATTTTTTGTCACATGAACTAATTCTGACCTGTTCTATTAGACATTGTTCCTCATAATACTAGTTAATAAATCAATGGATGTTTGAGATAATTGAATCCTAAGATTACCGTATTCATCACTTGATCCATTTAGACAATAATAAAGTCAGCAAAATAAAAAACATTACCGAGATGAAACCAGTTGCTCATCATATGAAGATACCGCAGATATAAATTAGAACGATTTGACTTAAAGAGAATTGTGTTATACATTTGAATTAAAATAACAATATTACACTAAATAGAAAGATTTATTCCCTATACATTAGTTTTATTAATGGATGAAAAATAACTGACGACTAAAAAAATGCCGAATATATTAACGAATAATAATAAAAATGTAAAGCATTACAATTTTGCAACTTTCTCAAGTGTTTAATTAGAAGAAGAAGAAGAAGAGAACAAAAAAGGAAAGATAAGGCGGTAATTTATCTGAAATAAATTTTTTGTGTACATTCCAAACCAAATTGTATAATGAAAGTGTGTACAAACCGTATTGTATAAATATAATTTCTACTTGAAAGTATGTACTTTACAATCGAAACATGTTTTTTTACTAAGGTGTTCATATGAAGTATTATTCTTAACCTTTTGTCATTCATACTAGGGACGAAGCAACATTCTGAAATATTCCATTAACTTAAGAAATAAATAGATAAATTACTGTATTTAATTGGTAACAGACAAGAATGAATGATTATGGATGAAAGTTTGAAAACAAGATTTGTTATATCAATAAAGTTATCTTCTAGAATGAAATGATCTTTTTTTAAAAATGTAAATCATATTAAAGTTTCTAGATTATGAATATGCTTAGATTGAAAATTAACCATTCCATTTGAAGTAGGCTATAATCCCTATAATATAATATTACCGAAGATGAAAATAATCATCATTTCTAGTAACTAAGAGTGGAATATTATTCAAACTAACTCGGACTATATTTCTTTCGTTTTCTTAATAGATTTAAAACTTTTATAAAGCTTAAACTTTATCATTATAGATTTTACACGAATGATTTTACTTATATTTTTGTCAGAAGGGAGTTTTGTGGAGAAGTTTAGTAGTTTTGTGTGGTTGAAATCATGAGTCAATTGAAGCTAGACCACCATGGAAAACATGGAAGCACTGGACGGCCCTTTCGTCCTATTGTGGGACTCCTCAGCAGTGCTCATCCACGATCCCGCCTTACAAGATCCAAACCCAGGATCTATCAGTCTCGCGCGCGAGCGCTTAATCACTTGATCACTGAGTCGGCATCCAACGGTGTTAATGTCTAACTTCAGCCAATACACGAAGTTGAGCAACCGTTCACCAATGTCTTCAGTGTGTTAATAATTCATGAAGAATAGTCCTTTGATAGAATGGTGAACTGAAAAATATATGATCTTACAAAAATATCTTTTGTATTGACTAATATAAGAAGATTAATTCAATATTTATAGTCGTCTAAAGATCTTCATCATGTTTAAAGACTAATATTTGAACGAAGAATATTCTTTTCGATACATTCTCGTCAGGTTCTACAATTATATATCCAAATTAATAATCCGAAAAAATGACCAGATTAAGGGTAAAGTACATCGTTTAAATTTAAAGTATGTGAATTTAGGATAGCCAAACAAAATAGAATAAAATTGTTAATATTATATTGACTCATATGGGATGTAGACTTGAATCTACATATGTGTTAATTGAAAATTTTCAGATCCATGATCAGAATAAATATCGGTCAGGTTAGATTGAGAGAAATAACAGTGTAATTACAATTCGATCAACTGTTTAGTTGAATATTAGTAAGACATATCAACAATGATAATTTTATTCTATTTGGTTTGACAATCTTAAATTTACATGCTTTAAACGATGTACATTGCCTTTAACCTGGTCATTTTTTCGGATTATTAATTTGGATATATAATTGTAGAACCTGAAGAGAATTTGTCGAAAAGAATATTCATGTATATATTAGTCTTTGAATATTTATAAATTTAAGAAGTATGCATTAGCTTGCAGTCAAAACGTTTATTCTGGTTTTAAGTCAATCTTCAATGGTACACGCTCATCGTGTAAATTGGTTATGAAATCTTGATTTTGCAGAATAAAAATTCAAGCCGACTTGTTTTAGCTTTTAAACGCTCTCTGTAGTATGTTTTTAAAAGAAATAAATATATGGTAATTCTCGATCTAAATGTCACTTATAAACAAACTAAACCATTGTACATTATAAGCTGGTATTTTATCCAACTCCAACATCTTTACTTACTACTAATCCATTATTTTTGTAAAGAAAAGCCGTAGTACTTTCAAATTTCAAACGATAATAGTGACTCTTTTAGTCGGGAATAAATCATATTGAAATAAACACATTTATGAAAATATACTGGATTTTCCATCGATACATTTGGTTGTTAAAGAAGGGACAAATCGAGCGAAGAAATTTCTCTTCAATTACTTTTTCATCATGGCTCTACACTAATAAACAATTTTCGTATTCCTTCTCTTTTTGCGTTTTTGTATTTTACATATTTTCAACATTTGTCTCTTGATTCTAACATAATTACTATATTGCTGATCATTCATCAAAATATTTTTTTAGTTCTTCCTTCTCTTTTATATATTATGCAACGTAGCAACTTCTTGATTTTCGAATAATTACTTTGATCATTATCAATCCTCCTTCTTCCAATTAATCAATGTTAGTTTATAATCGATATGTCACCATATAATTATTACGTAACGTATCTACTTGATGAGTGTTATTTCATTATTTTAAACCATATATATTAGTGTGCAGCCATGATGAAAAACTAATTGAAAAGAGATTTCCTTGCTCGACTCATTCCTTCTTTATTTACTAAATGTCAAATTGAGAATTTTCATATTTGGTTGTGTTAAATACACATGCAATTTTTGATTTGCCACTTAAATTTTGATCCAGATCATAGAATAATTAGACATTAACACCGTTGGATGCCAGCTCAGTGGTCTATCGGTTAAGGGCTTCGGCTCGAGACTGGTAGGTCCTGGGTTCGAATCTCGCTCGCGAGAGCGGATTCGTGGATGCGCACTGCTGAGGAGTCCCATAATAGGACGAAACGGCCGTCCAGTGCTTCCAGGTTTTCGATGGTGGTCTAGCTTCAATTGACTCATGATTTCAACTGTGAGAATAATTAATTGACAAAGTAAGAAAAAAAATGTAATTATTATCTGATAATAATCTTTAATTATATAACAGTTCTCTACTCAATTGTTTAAATATTCTGATTTTCATGAAACTATCAATCCGTGTATTACTTCATAGCAATTTTAAAATGAATAAAGTCACTTTACGATAACAAGTTAGTACATTTCATTTTATAGCTCACTACATCTACTCAAATTAATCAATATCAAACTGCTTATTAACCCATTAACTTTTGATAATTATCATCTCAAAAAAGTAAGATTTTTGGAATATGTTGAGTATACCGTTTCACTGAGCATATAGACAGGTGATATAAAAATAATTAAAGTTTCTTTGAGAACTTAAAATAAAACGTACAAAAGTTTTGAATGAGGTTAATAATTTTTCACAAAGCAATTAAGTTATGAATCAAATTACTTAAATCTTCTAACCGTCAATTTGTTATTCTTTTTCTATGAACGCTAATGGTCGATAGTTTGATGGTTATTAACAAAAAAAATTAGTGAAACATTGAGAACATTAACTAGTCAATTTATGACCATCATTAAAAACCTGGAAGCATCGGAAAGCCGTTTGGTCTTAGTATGAGACTCCTCAGCACTGCGCATCCACGATCTAGCGTGCGAGAATCCGACCCAGGATCATCGGTCTCGCCCGCGAACTCTTAACCTCTAGAACAGTGATTTGTAATTCAAGGATGTTAATGTCTAACTTCAATCAATCCACGATATTGAGCACCAGTTACTTATGAATTATTTAACGATTTATTACATTGTAAAAATTATAACATAAGTTCACGAATACAGTGTCGGTTTACAATCATTTATCGTCCAGTAGAATTAAGTATGTTGTTGCTTAATCATTAATGCTAAATCAGTTAATTATATAAAGTTCCAGTTTGACCTTCAGTCTAAGTGAAACGACATTTTTATTCACTCTGTTTTCAATAATTTCGCAGAAATTTGTGTGCATGAAACACTGAGATGGTGGAATTTGATCAACGTCAACCCAATAAAATAAATTTTTGACTACTCGGTGACGCATTATTTTGTATTTTTCTGTAGCAACCAAAATAAAACGAGGGAAAGGTTTATAAATATTGAAATATGTGACGAAATAACTGGTACATTCACGTTTCTAACCATTACTTTATAATAAGTTCTAATTAGATGAAAACGTAGGTCTAAGGAATTTTGTTAATCATTTTCAATAAGTTGACAATTTTAAACCTTACTTCATCTAAATAGACATAATTTTTTATTAAATATCACGTTATTAGTACAATCGAAAAAACTAAAATACAGGATATACCTTGAACCATTCTAATGGAATAATAGTGCATAAAATTTAAACCAAACGACTGAAGTGTTTTCTGTGCATAGTAAAAGGATTCATATCTTTTACATTCTTAATTGTACAATTTCAGAAACGAACAATATAAGAAACTATAGTAGTTAGAAAGAAAGACAACTTTAAAATATATTTACAAAACACATCATGATAACTCTAATCTGTACCATCAGCGAGAATGAAAGGGAAAAAACTTATTTAAGTAAATAATCAAAATTTCACTCCTTAAACTGTCGTGTATTGGTTGAGCTGGACAGTAAATGATATTGTCGTGAACAAGAACACTAATGGGGACAACCGAATGTATTCGAATACAAAATTATAGATCATAGTAAAATCTGAGAACCATACAATAAATACATCATTTGAAAAATGTAAGTCAGTCGTCCCAAAATTGATTGTTCCTTCGATTACACACTAATTATTCTGTGTTCTTATTCTCTTTTCATCGATCTTCATAACCTTTTGCATATCAATAGATGATAATGCTTTCTAATAAATGAAATTTATAACACAATACTGAAATCAACCATATTTCGAATACGCGTTCGTAAATGTATTCCATTCGGCATCACATATTTTGTGACGTCGCAACCAATAATCTGACAGACTTGAACTTATACAAAAAACTATGTTATAAATAAGACAAATACCAAACAACTTTGTACACAAAATATCTCAATTATGTACTGGAAATCACAACACGATACACAACTTAAAACCCAAGATATAAATGACAACATCATGAATGCATAAAACACCACATGTACAGATCGTCCATGATCGTCTACTCAATCACCACACAATAAACATTCTAACTGAAATCCCATGAAAATGAAATTCAACGAAATTTATCCACATCTATTCCACACATACACTACTATCTTCTAACTTCGTTTCATTTCAATTATTCACTTTTCGAAATTTCACAAACAAACGACAATTCATTGACTGATTGACACACCAACAAATACCTATCACATATGTAATTGCATCAACTGAAAACGTGAATCAAATCCAAATCATAGTTTCAAAATTACCGATCAGATTTTCACTCTTTACCTAGTAACTATTTCGTTTGCGTATTAACAAGTGTATAAAAATGTGATTGAGGGAAATAATTCACTGAACACTTTACAAATTTATACGAATATTCGTTAAGATTAGAACCAATAGCTTGACAAGAATTGAACGTCGAGTATAGAGAAGTCATTATATGTGAAAATTATATTTGGAATAATCTACAAATTGTTTGTTGTATGCAAACTAGATAATGTTGAGTATCCTAAAAATATGATTGAAACATATTTCAACTATTCTTATTGTGAACGTGAATGTATGATGAATAGTTGTGTGAAGGGAGAAAGAATGATTTGCCCTAACCAATTTGTAGGACAATGAGAGTGGAAAGACAAAAAAATTACAATGTATAGATGACCCTGTTGATAATTCCGTTCTTTCCTGTATTTAACGTAAATAGCAGATTTGTAATCTTTTCGAAAGAAGTAATAACTGAATGTATTTATCGTCCTTTGTGGTTTTTTATTTCGTTTTAAAATGTCACCGGCTCTTTATAAAGCGATTATATTTATGCAATGAGTAATCCATAATTTCTTGAGCTGAAACAAAAGTACGACAGTATCCTCAATTAAAAAATGATTGATCCAAATGTATGACAAATCTGTCATCATATGGAAGAAGTAAGAGAATTACATTAAAATGTCACATATCACTTCGTTTCATTCATTCGGCGTTTAATTAATTCAATCTTCTGAAGGGGGTTTTGTGGAGATTTTAAAGTTTTAATCGTGAATCAATTGAAGCTTGACCACCATGGAGTATCTGGAAGCACTGGATAGCCATTTCGTCAATTTTATTGATAACTATATTTCCGTTGTATAAACGTCTCTTTACAACTTTGTTCACATTCTTTTTTATGTATTTGCCGTCTAAATATATAATTTTTTAATGAACTAAACACGCTATGGAAAATTCCTATTACATTCAAAACTATTCAATTCTTATAAACTCTAGTCAGATGTCCCCATACGTTCACTTTATTTATAGACAGTCCATTTTCGTAATGTATTTCAAATGACGGGTTACTTTTCATCAAATTTCAAAAAAATATCTCTTCACATTATGATTTCTAATGTTTATATGGAGAAACATTTAGTATTAACCTTGTTAAAAACATATGTTACGTTAGATATCAAATCGTTGAACATGATAAAAACAATTAAGTAAACTAATGGATAGATAATATACCTTAATGAATACACTACTAGTTCTATGTTACTCATTAAAACAAATAGGATATTTTAAAAGAGAAATTTTGTTTTCCATTAAGTCTCAATAACACTTTAGAGATTTGTTTTCAAACAAACTATGGTTATCATAACAAAAAAATTCTGATAAAGTTTTAAATCATCATCAGATAATGAAGGATAGAAAGAAAAAGAAAACATTTGCACTCAATTTCTATTTTATCTTTTAGTAATACGTACATACAAGATTAGATGAAAACGTTCATTTGTTGATGGTTACTACAATTATTGATTTAGTATAACATCAGTTAATAAAAAAGGAATATTATTGGATATCAATCACTTGGCTAACAAATAAATGAAAATAATTTATAGTTATCTTCTTTTAAATCAAATTAAAATAACCGAATACAAATATAAATGATCAAGAATTGCATATATTGTGTATTAAAAGTTTCTAGATGTTCAACGACAAGATATAAGTGACTTTTTAAATCTATTGAAAAGAATACTGATGATTTATACAGTATACACAACTTTAGTGAGAATTAAGCTTGAAAACTGAGTTCAGGCTACAAACCCCTGTTGAAAAGATGACTCAGATATCCTGGAAAAAGTACAGAGGGCAGCTACCCGTGCAATCGCAGAACCCCGGGGTTTACTGTATAAGGAGCGGCTTGATAAGCTGGACTTCTTTACTCTGTCCTATTACAGACTAAGTGGTGACCTAATTTTGATGTACAGAATACTGAAAAGGATTTTGGACCTAATTTATTCTCTTCTTTTCTTCCCACTAGATTGGGACATCTCGGAGAATATAGTGGGTGAGTAGAAAAGCCAAGAACGAACAAAATACCCGTGGCATACAGCGTTTCACACCGAGTCATCAATATTTGTAACCTGCTGCCAGAAGCAGTGGTGTCCGCACCTTCAATTGACTCATAGAAGCGAAGACTGAACACTCATAAATGCATACTAGAAAAGGAATAACATAGGCCTTAGGCCTTATGCCCTTACTACACAAATACGAATCTGATTATTAGTTGAAGATTGCATAAACTTAAAGATTGATTAGTCCGATCCACCATTATTACAAACACTAAATTATTTTAATACTTAATTTTTCGATCATGATGGTTAGTTATACAAATTTAACAAAAGAAAATGTTGATTAGTAGAAGAACATTGCATTCGATTTCAATAGACTCCATAAACCTGAAGAAAGATTTGACGAAATTTTTAAATAAATCTATCAGTGATGAAAAATCTACGATTGATATTCGTTATGTGATATATTACAAATGAATGACAAATTATCCATTTTATTTCATTCAGACATTCACATAAACTCATGTGAACAACATAAGTGAAAATTGCTACAGAAGCATAGTACTACTTTAGAGATAGAACTTGGACCTTTCTAGTATTCAAATGTAAAAAGGCACGTCAGAATGGTAACACCGTAATCCGACTTTGATATTCCATCCAATTATTGTGGTAGATCCGGTTTTTCAGATATTCCTAAAATAATGGATTATGCGATTTCCCTAATTATATTGTAAACGTTCTCCAAATCCATTTGAAGCACAAAATACTAGGTTCATATCGCTGGTAGTTGAAAAACGCTATTCATTACATGGGTGGAGAAATATTGTAATAAAACGACAAGGTTAAAAAAGATTTTAATGCATGAAAACATTTTTGGCCATAATTGTCGGTAACATCAGATCACAGTAGCGATGTATAAATGGTAATAGTATTGTATTATACGTAATATGAATTAAAAACAGATTTCATTCAATAAAGAATGGAATTATCAACAGGGTCATCTATACATTGTAATTTTTTTGTCTTTCCACTCTCATTGTCCTACAAATTGGTTAGCGCAAATCATTCTTTCTCCCTTCACACAACTATTCATCATACATTCACGTTCACAATAAGAATAGTTGAAATATATTTCAATCATATTTTTAGGATACTCAACATTATCTAGTTTGCATACAACAAACAATTTGTAGATTATTCCAAATATAATTTTCACATATAATGACTTCTCTATACTCGACGTTCAATTCTCGTCAAGCTATTGGTTCTAATCTTAACGAATATTCGTATAAATTTGTAAAGTGTTCAGTGAATTATTTCCCTCAATCACATTTTTATACACTTGTTAATACGCAAACGAAATAGTTACTAGGTAAAGAGTGAAAATCTGATCGGTAATTTTGAAACTATGATTTGGATTTGATTCACGTTTTCAGTTGATGCAATTACATATGTGATAGGTATTTGTTGGTGTGTCAATCAGTCAATGAATTGTCGTTTGTTTGTGAAATTTCGAAAAGTGAATAATTGAAATGAAACGAAGTTAGAAGATAGTAGTGTATGTGTGGAATAGATGTGGATAAATTTCGTTGAATTTCATTTTCATGGGATTTCAGTTAGAATGTTTATTGTGTGGTGATTGAGTAGACGATCATGAACTTTACAGAGAGAAAACCTTTGTCTGATTTTTGTATAAATCCAATCCATCAGATTATTGGTTGCGACGTCACAAAATAAATAATAGCGAATTGAATACATTTACGAACGCGTATTCGAAATATGGTTGATTTCAGAATCATGTTATAAATTTCATTTATTAGAAAGCATCATCATCTACTTGTATTGCACTTAATGTATGAGATGTATATTTTAATCCAATGAAAGTGAATCTCTGATGGTGATGATCATAGTGTTATGATTTTGTGTACAATTAGTGTAAATAAACCGAGACCAAAGTTTCGGATCTCGATTTTTTGTGCGGGATCGTGGAAGCACAGTGCTGAGGATTCCCGTTATAGGACTGAACGCCTGTCAATTCTCATGGTGGAGCATATGACGACAACCAGCCTTCTCCCTAAAACTGTATCCTGGGCAATCCTTTTCACTTGTCTTCACTTGCTTTTCATCTTCTTGATGCCTGCTTTCAGTTTTCGACGCGATGCTTTTGATCGGTCTTCCTCTTTTTCTAGTCCCTCAAGAATTCCAATTTACAGCTTGCCTCGGTAACGCAGTTTGAAGATTTCCGTAATGTATCTCCTATCCACATCAAACGTCTTTTCCTAATTTCCTCTGCATATGGAATTTGCTTTGTTCTCTCTCACAACAGGTTATTCGTGATGATATCTGGGGAACGGATATTATGTATTTTGCGTAGATAACTGTTTGTGAATGCCTTTCACGTTTCTAATGTAGGTAATTAATGTTCTCCAGGTTTCAGTCCTGTAAAACAGAACTGTCTTGACATTCGTATAGAAGATTCTGACATTGATGTTAGCTGACCGTTGTTTTGAGTTCCATATGTTCTTCAACTGTAGGAATGCAGCCCTCACTTTACCAATTTATGCATCCACATCTGCATCAGATCCTTCTTGTTCATAGATGTTGCTACCCAGATACGTGAAATTAGGCATAAATCTCCCTTGATCGTATTTTGGCCATTTCAAATAGATTATTCCAGTAACGGTCATGTGATTGCGATAAATTTTATTTAAGGCATTTTGTTGAAAGCTATTCGTATACGAACCTTCCAGTATATATCAGTGTCTATAGATTTTGTCAGTTTTGTCCAAAATACAAAAGTTTAATCAATTCATTTGACCAATTTGTGTACTGTTGTATATCAATATTCTCATTAAAATGATTGACTATTTTATCATAATTTATGGTTCTATTCTATTTAGTGTTAAATTATCTAATAAATTTATTAGATTAATATCATAGTTATTACATTCTATTCAGATTTGTAAGCAGTTTAAAGCAACTAAATCAGATAGAAATTATCTTAGATCTTTTATTCTAACATTGTGATATACATAACTTTTCATTTTGTTTTTTTTTGTGAAATGATGGATCCAATTATTCAATTAAAAATCTTGGTTTTTTTTATTTTAAACAAATGCAAGTAAACAAGAACAAGTGAATTTCAACTTCACCCACCATTGCACAAGCAGATGGCTATCGGAACTTAGTAGCTAAGTGAATAACGCGATAGCGTTTGAAGAGAATGGTACTGGGTTCGAATCCCAGAGTGAACATCAACTCTGAGATGCAGGTACATCTAGCTGACGAGTCCCAAATGGAACGAAATGCGTGTTCTTGATTCCACTGCTAGCCACTATCCATCTTTGCTTATAATCATAGACTAGTTTTTTTCTTTCTTACACATCATTTCCTTTATAATAAATGCCCAATATTTAAATAAATTAATTCAAATATATTAATTTACGATTGTTTTATAGATTTCTCCTGATCTTCTGTCTATATGAGAAAACAAAAGGAAACACAATTTTTGAAAAGGATTTTTTAAACGATCAAATAATTTATCATCTTTACATAGCAACAATATGAATTGTTTCATATTATATGTTATAGTACTTTTTATTGATGAAATGTTTCTATATTTATATCTTATTGAAATTATCCATTAAGATGTTATCTTGAATGAACATAGTTTGTTAAATGTATATTCTTCAATTTGATAAATATTGAATGCTCTAGTTTTACTCATTGTATAATCAATGATAATAGTTTACAAAAAAGAAAATATTAATGGTGCAAAACAACTGAAAATTTGACGGTATGAAAAATACATTTTTTTCTTCTCGATTTGTAAAACTCGTTATTAAAACTAGAGGAAAGACAGTTTGTCAATTGATTTTCTAAAACTTGGATACTTGTTGTATTGATAAAGTTTTGTTGTAACAGTCGGATTTCCTCGTCTACACGAATGGGACTTTAATTTACTTTAAACGAATATTTACACCAGCTTCCCTCCCAGTGTCTACTCTACAGCACTTCAACCGAACTCAGATCAAAAATACTTGATTAACCTGACTAGAACGTAAGTATATTTCCACGTCAAAAAACCGATAATAATCCGTCAACAGTCACAGTAATAATAATGGTAAGACAATATATATCTCATCTAGTACCTGTCAGACTATCTACTAGTCTGATCAAGCAAACAACCAATCATTATCATCCTCTCACACACATCACCTTTTAGTTCTGCAGTTTGAAAATGCTCATATAATATTCAAAAATGAAGAATATTTGAGCGAACAATTGTTTTCAATAACTTTATCATCACACTCTACAGTTAAAAGTAACAGTTATGTGGTAGCAAATGAAAACGTTCGCCTAATTTTAACATATCACATTGTTATATTCATTAATGCATGTCTTATTTTGACCATTCAGTTCTATTGTATGCTCATATCATTAACTGAATTCTATTTGTAAAACATTCTAAACGCCACTTCATTACTAATTATTCTTAAAGTAATATCATTTAAACGTTTTTCAATATTCCTACATTTTCTTAATTGCTTATTATGAAATTCCATTAGTATGTAAAATAACTATGTCTTTTTTGTTACATTTATCAACAGAGGTAACCAATCTACAAAAGTTAAATGCTGAATCATTTAGCTTGAAACAAATTACTTACCTTATAAGGACACTAATAACAAATATTAATTTATAGAATTTCTAATGGGAAAAATTCATAAAGTATTAATGAAGTTGGTAGTAAGTTCCTTCAAAAACGAATATGGATGATCTTTTAAAAAGTCATCGTTATTTTATATTATTTGATATGTTATGTTTTAGATAGTTGTTAGAAATACCCAGGCCTCTAATTCTTTTAAATAACCAACTTAAAATTGTGATATTTCTTCTATTTGATTATCTAGTGGAAACTGATGTTGAAATTTAATGAACACCGAAGATTAGTCAAATAAACATCGGTTATTATTCATATATTAATTCTTGTGGCTATTTAAATCCTTGCAATCATAACTCATCGACAACATCTTTTATTGAAACGCTATATGGTGGAGGTTGTTTGAAGTGACCATCAGGAAGTCTTACAAATATAAGTTAGCACAACGAAGTGAAACTTTCACAGATATGTGCAATTCTTATAGAAGATTGATGGATACTGTAAGATTTTGATAGTTACAGTCATGAACTGATCTTAGATAGACTACTCCAGTGGATTCTATTTACAACGATCTTTGTAAGTAGTGTGTTGCTGAACGTGGCGTTGAAGTTGAAATAAATGTTAAAAGTTATGGTACATCGAAAGCGCTGCATTGGCAGAACGCTTGGAGACCAGATGAGACGACAGTTCAAATGGCAGAAAACAACGAAAGATAAAAATAGATCATTCAAGGCTATGTGTATTTATTACATAAATACTTTGTAAATTCTCGCAAAGAACATATTTCTCCTGCCTATTGTCTTTTTTACACTACTACTGACAACCAACAAGCAGTGAGCAATTACTTTATCTCAGTACACAATTCAGAAGCAGACAACCAGACCTCAGACAATAGGACATTGTAGTGCAATATTGTAGACTGACTAAAATTAAACATGAACACTATTGAATCCCGGATCAGTCGTTTAGAAGTTAAGCGTTTGCGCACGAGACTGAAGGTTCTCAGTTTGATTTCCTATGTCAGGGTCATGGATGGACTCTGATGAGGATCCGCATACTTGGGCGAAATAGCTGCCCAGTGCTTCAGCGATTCCTTTATAATGACCTGAACTTCTTGAAATTACAGGTAAAACAAGATTAAATAAAGTATGGACTTTGATTTAATAGAATAAGACTATGAATATTGGTGCATGAATTCAATCAAAGTTGAAACAATGAAAATTAGTATTTATTGAATCATTGAAAATATGAAATAGTTCATAATGAAAATAACTTCTTTTCAGACAAACACAGAAAACAGCATAATTATTAATTGTTAGGTAATAATTATGTCAACGAATATGAATACTTTAACAAAATTATGTTTACTTATGAACAAAAGCAAATCACGAGATTGTATATGGCAAAAAAATAACGGGGTGTTCAGTCATTTTGTTTTATTCCAAATGTGAGTTTTTCGATATAATATAATGAGGTTCCTCCATCCATATAATCCACATATGACCCTTTCAAAAGAAGAGATGAAACAAATGGATCATAATGATATGAATATCTTTAAAAAAACATTACATTTATTCCACGTTATATAACATTTGACTGAGGAAGTTTAACTGATATTTACCGGCCTAATATTTTATTTAGCTTATTAGTTTTAAGAATTAAGTTTTATTACATGATTGTACATAAAAAGCAATTAAATATTGCTATAGAACTAATCGATCACTAATAAAAATTGGTACCATGTTGTCTGGTTATTAAAATTAATCAAATGTTGTTGATTAATTAATAATCAATGGACTACAAGGAGGATCGACTTAAATAGCACTAAATTCATCCTACAGTGTGGTCATGGAACAGCCACAAATACGTCTTCTTGAACTGACATTCTTATTGTTTGTTATGAACAAATAGGTTAGAGTAAGCCATCAAATTTAATACTTATACATTTTCTTGAAAGAAGAATGACTATAACGTATGCCATCCTTGAAGGTATACAAGCAAACTGCGTATTTCGTTAAAGTATATATCACTATGAAGTAGTTACATTAACAAATGACTCATAAATAACGACTAGCGTAATTTTGTTTCAGTTTATTTATGCTTAAAATAATCATATAGATAGACAGTATAAGCAACAAGTCTTTTACGGTGACCACTGGGATGTAAACATTAATACTAAGGAAGCTATTCTTCAATTTTAAATTAACAATACTCTGTTGTGGAGGTTGTTAAGTTATTGAATAATATCATGAATCGACCAATCTTAGACCATCATTGAAAACCTGGAAGCACTGGAAGATCGTTTCGTTCTAACATGGGACTCCTCAACAGTGTGCATCTACGGACCTGCACGCGGGATTCGAACTCAGGACCTTCAGACTCGCGTGAGAACGCTTAACCTCCACCCCATTTAATCAGATTAATGATTTTTGAGTGATTATCATGTCTCGTATTTTTGTGAAGTAAAAGATATTTCAGTCTTGATTTGAACATTAGTATTTCAGTAACTTTGACAGCACATCTTAATAGCATAACCTTCATTCAAGTGAATTCACATATACTCAACTGCAAGTTAACTAATATATCACCGTTATTCTTAGTTTTAAGAATTCGCTCTATTTTCAATTTAAGTTTTTCGTTGTCAAGGTTCAGTGTGTAAAATCTGTATTTTATTAGGGATTTCATACATTTATATGTCAATAGACTACACAAAACAACTAAATTAAACTCAGTATATAGAACAACTTAAGTAATATTTTAGATCTAGAAAAGTATTGTCGGAAATCATATACATTAAAAGGTATGGCAAGTGTAATAAACAACAAAAGTACTTAAGTTATCATGAATGTACTTTGACATTAACTTGTTTATAAGCAGAGATTGATGTGGGCTAGCAGTGGAATCCAAGGCGCGCGTTTCGTTCTAATTTGGACTCGTCAGCTGGATGTACTTGCATCTCAGAGTTGGTGTTCACTCCGAGACTCGAACCCAGTACCGTTCTCTTCAAACGCCGTCGTGGTATTCACCTAACTGCTGAGTCCAGATAGCCACTAGCTTGTGCAATGCTGACATAAACTAGCTTGTTCGGTTCGTTTATATATTTTTCAAAGTTATTCAACTTTATTCACTGAAAAGCTTAAAGTTGAATACTTGACCAATTAATGCTGTTTTCAAAAAAACACTGTAAACAATAATTTCAATGAACGAAACTAAAACAATGACATAAATTTAGCAAATTTTATTGGACAAAAACTACATCTGAAATGCCGGACATCAGAAAGTGTTTCGTTGAATTCTTATAGACAACATTAAATTCAATGCAATGCATTATCGAGACATAATATTTTCTGATAACTAAATTTATGAATATTTTTATAAACCAGCCCTGAAAGCGTTCTTTACCTACTTAAAATATACAAATGTTTGACACTTTGTCGACCTAAATTCTTTAGTAAAAGAACAATGTTCTGATTTCGTTCTGGTAAAAGACCGTTTAACAAACTGATAAATTTTCTATTTGCTAGTGTCCTCTTAATGAGCTTTCATAATTTGTATTGTATCTTTTTATATCAACCCTATTTATTTACAAATAACACCTGAAAACATCAGTAGAAAGTCAGCTTGCCATATACTATATTTGGCAACTTGTATTTATTTGGGATTTTATGCATTTATGATTAAAAATTAAATACACTTGTATCTCTTTATTTCTGTTTAAAAACTCCAGTTAAAAATGATTAATAAGAGATGTTATTTGTATGAAAACAAAGTTATAACTCAACAAGCTAAACGAGATCCGTCGAATCAATATTAAGATTTGTGCCTGAAATATCTAGTTCAACTTACATTCTATTCGAAACAGCAGCAGCTCGTCAAAAATATCACTTTCATTAACATTAATATTTATAATATATGGACTAGTCTGTAACTCAGTGTTCTTTTTTATATACTATCTGTAAAATTTCCATATTTCAAAAGTAAAGCGACATCAATCGGTGTTACAAAAGTAGAATAGTTATTATAGCTCTATGGTTTCTTGTTAAAACAGTCCTTTTACTTTTTACACGTATGCGGGACGTTAATTTACTTTAGACGAATATCTACACTAGATTCCCACGCAATGTCTATTCTACAGGACTTCAACACAACTCAGATCAAGAACACGAGATTAACCTGACTAGAACGTCAATATATTTCCACACCAAAATCCGACACAATCCAACAACAAGGAACAGTTAATCAATAATAATAATAAGAATAGGAGAATATATAACACATATAACTTAGCAAAACAACCAATCATTATTATTTTCGCCCACACATCAGCCGGTATCTCTAATTTTTGTGCAGTTATAGTCTCAGATTCTACAGTGTAGTACACTCAAACTCCTAACACAGCGTCGAATTGAACCCTTACAAGTCTATCAGTGAACACATTTTCTTAAATAACTTCTTATCATTTTCCAAATGCACTAGAAATATATATTTAAATTATTATTTCTATCCTACTCACATTTGTTTCTTTCTTTTTTGTTCAGAAATTAATTTTTCACTTGAGATTAATGAACGTTACTAAAAACAACGATTAATAGTTTATGTTATGAAAACAAATTACTGCCATTACAGTTTATTGAAAATATATCTGTGTTATGTAATACACAATAAAGTTATCACGCCAATTAGCAATTTAACTTTTCCCTATTTAGAAAATTTTTATTCTCAAAAAATAACAAAAATTAATGAAGTAAATTTTTTTTTTAAATTAAAACGTTAAATTATCCTTATCTATGTGTAACTCTTTTCTATTATCGATTTGGCATTGAATACATTCCAAAAAAAAACAAACCTAACAGCTGTTGACCCTCCCATCATGCTCGTGATATGGTGAGTTTATGGTTATATCATTAAATTCGAAAATTTTATTCTATACTGAGGAAACAATATTTTAATTATAGAAATTACTCTGACAAAATGTTTTGATCAATGTGCCTATATAAACATCTAACTGTTGTTTAATTTAAATTATTTGAAATTACCTTGAAGATTCCTTATACAAATAATCTAAAAAAAATTTTCAACACTACATATTTCATTTTAATGGAACATCAATTAAAAGATATAATACAAACATAAGAATTGAATGCACTTAGTATTGTTTGTTTGAATCTTCCCATTGATGTTTAGGACTGCAACTGGTCAGTCTCTTATTGGAATATGTGCATACTGTGCATATTGCCTCAATATAGCCTTAATTCACAAGCATTATAAGCAAAAATACATAGTGGCTAGCAGTGGAATCCAGGACGCACGTTTCGTCCTGAGTGGATAAAGCGATGGCGTTTGAAGCGAAAGGTGTTGGGTTTGAGTCCCAGAATGAACATCAACTCTGAGATGCAGGTAAATCTAGCTGGCGCGTCACGAATAGGATGAAACGCGCGTCATGGATTTCACTGCTAGCCACTATGTATTTTTGCTTATAAGATTTATAATGTTTTACTCCGCATAAATCTTTTCATTCCTTCTTATTTGAAAATATTCAAATTTTATTATGAAATCATGGACAATATTCAAAAAACTAAATCAAGCCAAATTAAACGTGGAAACAAAACCTATTTACTTCTGATTATCCAATAGTTTTTTATTTACTTTCAATAAATTTGTAAACATTTGCATCTATCGAGTTTAATAAAAATAAAAAAAGTTTATTGAAACTTTTCATAATAACTTAATTAATAGACAATTTAGGGGTTTTGTGGGGGGTGGATATTATAGTAATTTGAATAGTTGAGATTATGAATCAATTAAAGTTAGACCACCATGGAGTCCCACAAAAGGACAAAACGGCCGTCCAGTGATTCCAGGTTTGCCGTGGTGGTCTAGCTACAATTGACTCATGATCTCAACTACTAAAATTTATTATAAGCTAATTAATAATATGAATTTTTTATTATGAGTTTTATTATAGTAAATATTTCAATTATAAAGAGTTCACTTATATTTTATTATAATTAATTTCAATAATTTCAATAAAGATTAGATTAAAAAACTATACAATTAGTGATTATTTTCGTTGTTGAAATCATGAGTCACTTGAAGTTAGACCACCATGGAAAACCTGAAAACACTGGACGGCCGTTTCGTCCTATTGTGGTGAACGGTTGCTCAATTTTGTGGGTTGGTTGAGGTTAGACATTAACACCGTTGGATGCCGGCTCAGTGGTCTATCGGTTAAGTGCTCTGGCGCGAGACTAGTAGGTCCTGGGTTCGAATCTCGCGAGGTGGGATCGTGGATGAGCACTTCTGAGGAGTCCCACAATAGGACGAAATAGCTATCCAGTGTTTCCAGATTTTCCATGGTGATCTAGCTTCAATTAACTCATGATTTCAACTATGAAAATACTAAATCTCCACAAAAACCCCTTCTAATGATTATTTATTAAATAAATTATATGATTAAAACAATTAAATTTTTATTCAATATAAACAAACAAATTTTTATAAACACTTCATTTCAATAAGCAACAATGGATTAAGGCTATATTGGGGTCATTACGCACAGTATGCACATATGCCAATTAAAGACTGACCAGTCGCAGTCGTAAACATCAATGGGAAGATTCAAACAAACAATACTAAGTGAATTTAAACATCCTTTCTACTCATAATTTTTTTCTTTAAAATTAAAAAAAATATTTTTAGTTTAAATATAAAGGTTTTTTTAAATAAAACTCTATGTAAATAGTTTCATTTTTTTTAAGAAAAAAAAGGGCTTAGTAATTAAACCATAAAATGATGAATTACAATTAATTAACGAAAATGTTTTTTTTAATTTTACAAATTAAATAATTTATTATTTTTACAAATAAACATTTGAATTAAATCTTCTAATTTATTAGAATAAACATACTAGATGAATATACATTTTACTTACTTACGCATAAGCTACCCACCAACACTCTCCATGCAACCTTGTCCTGGGCAATCCTTTCCAGTTCTTTCCAGTTAACATTCATCCTTTTCATATTTGTTTCTTTTTCCTGGCGTATTGTGTTCTTTGGTCTTCCTCTTTTCTGTTTACCTTCAGGATTTCAAGTTAAGGCTTAACTCGTAATGCAGTTTGGTGATTTCCTCAATGTATGTCCTATTCACTTCCAACCTCTTTTTCTAATTACCTCTTCAGCTGAAAGCTGATATGAATTTACATCATATGCATAGATTTCGTTAATACTTAATGTCATTGACAAATATCTTTTTGAACGTATAGTATACTAATGTTAAAGTGGAGTTTTAAAATTAATTTCATGTTAATTGTCACTAAACTTATAAGTAAGAATTCGATCAAAAAATAGATATTAAACATTAGCTTAATATAATTAAAATGCATTTTTTAAACTGTTTTGGGTCTATAAACAAAGATGGATGGTGAATAGCAGTGGAATCGAGGACGCATATTTCCTCCTATTTGGGACTCATCTGCTGAATGTTTTTGGTTTAGTAAATTGTACATTGACCCTAAATCACTTGATTAGCTCAAGGAAATAATATTGAATTTCAACTAGACTAATAATTTTAGAAAACGTTTAAATATTTTCAAAAAGATGGAATAAAATTTATGATATGTTCCTACCTATACACCAACTCTGAGATCCAGTTGCATCCAACTAACAAGTCGCAGATAAGAAGAAACGGGCATCCTGGATTCCATCGCTAGCATTATTCCATCCATTTTACAATAATGAAGAACTTGGTTGATATTTTACAAATTGCATCTATGCCTTCAGTATCTCTCACTCACATGTCTTAACAGAAATACTAAAGTTTACACACATATATATTCTTGTTTAAACATTGACTGATATGCAGACAAATTAATCCCTTTAATTTAATTTTTTGTTAGCATGTAATGACGAAACTTAAATAAATCTAGAATAGCTCACCTATTACTTTCTCTCAAATTATTTTTAACTCTTATCTTCATTTTGTTACTCTAAAAGTTTGTACATGTATACTAATTCACTCATCTTCTCCAAACACTATATACAAGTCTAAAGTATGAAATATGCACAATTTATAATATGCTTTGTTCTAATTTGTAGTATAATCAAATAGTGATATAAAAATATTATATCCCGAAATGATTTATGAATGGTAACTTTGAGGACTATTTATGGACCAATATGATATGTATATTTCTTATTGTATAATTGTTAACCAACTATACTATTCATATTCATGTTCCTTTTATTTTAAGCTTTGTTTTGACCTATGAACTATTATTATACAATTTACCATTCTTGAGTTATACCCAGTCTGTTAATTACTGTTCTCCATATTCACAGCCACATTTGGCCAAATCTCGTACAAATGCTACTTTCTATTTTATCGTACGATGTGGTCAGTTTGATTGGTATATAAGTACTCATGACTACTCATATAGTGTTTTGTGTATGATTGCTCTGATCGATAATTCACTCCTCTCTGATTAGCTGGAATTATCACGTTCATATATATCATCTGGGCAAGAACGCACTCACATAATATAACCAAAAACATGTTTCCAATGAATAAAATATGTATAGTAATTGATTTTTACTTGGACAAATTATAGAGTCCAAATAGAAATATTTTAAATTGTAACTGAAGATTAAGAAACAATATGATTTGATCTAAAATAAGTATCAACTTTAAGAATTTATTGATTGGAATATTTTTTTCGAGAGATAAAAGAAAACAAAACAAAGCAACTGTTAGAATTTACTTAGTATTGTTTGTTTGAATCTTCCCATTGATGTTTAGGACTGCAACTGGTCAGTCTCTTATTGGAATATGTGCATACTGTGCATATTGCCTCAATATAGCCTTAATTCACAAGCATTATAAGCAAAGATGGATAGTGGCTAGCAGTGGAATCCAGGACGCACGTTTCGTCCTATTTGGAACTCGTCGGCTGGGTGTACCTGCATCTCAGAGTTGATGTTGACCCCGGGACTCGAACCCAGTACCTTTCGCTTCAAACTGTTATATTATCATTCGACCTCAAAAACTTTCTTTTGCAATGTTCATAAAATGTTCATAAAATTACATTTCTCAGTATTTTAAGGATAATATGTAATTTTTTTATGATATGTAGTAAGTATTTTATTGAAGAAACAGAAAAATACTGTTCTCATGGTGGATCACTTTTTTTGACAAATAAAATAACAATCCATTAAATAAGTACTCACATTTATTGTGTTACTTTTTGATATGATAATATTTGTCTTTAAAACTCTTCTAATGTAACTGAGCAACTCTATATGATAATAAGCATATCTTCCAATTGCTGTTGATTATATTTCTTTTAAAGTATTCTAACAACATTTCTAGTTCGAGATCAGATTTTTGTAAATATTTTATAGAATTATAAGCAAAGATGGATAGTGGCTAGCAGTGAAATCCAGGACGCACGTTTTGTCAATCTTTGCTTATAATGCTTGTGAATTAAGGCTATATCGAGACAATACGCACAGTATGCACATATTCCAATAAGAGACTGACCAGTTGCAGTCCTAAACATCAATGGGAAGATTCAAACAAACAATACTAAGTGAATTTTATAGAATTATATGATATGTATGGATTGAATATTCAACAGATTTATAAATTCTTACAACAGCAAATTTATTCAGTAACATTGATAGTAAACAATATTCTAGTAAATTTTACGTTGTTTTCTTTATGCATTGAAGTGTTCCGTTATATTTTGATGTTTAATTCAGTTCTTATCAAAGATGTCTTAGGATAAATGGTAATTAAATAATAGCCATTTTTTTATTGTGAACTAAATATTACTGAAATGAATTTCATCTTATTCAGTGTAGTAAACTGATCTACAGATCTATTTATCATATTTATATAAATCACTCATTCAAACATTTTATCGACTCCTCAATAGTGTGCATACATCCATCCAGTGCTTCCAGATTTTTCATGGTGATCTAGATTCAATTGACTCATGATCTCAACTATATAAGAATAAAAAGTGTCAAAGAAATCTTTATGTAGTATAACAGCTTTCGTCTAAATTAGAGCTAATAGTTTCACAGTATTTAAGCGCCGATTTGATGTAAGACACTAAATAGGAATAATATATTTGTAAAATCTCAGCGAATGAATTTGAAGTAAATCCAACGTTTCGCCTAGAAATCTGGTCCAAGCTTTTTCAAGGAAATATCTTCTTGTAAATTTCTATTTTAAACACCGAAAGAATATTGATTTAACTTGGAATCACTTAGAATTTACATAACTTCCGGTTATCATTCCAAGTGATTTAAGGTTTATACTTATTCTTTTTTGATAAAATTTGGAAATTCATCAACATCAGTATGAAAAGTTAAGATATTAGACTTCTTAACAGGATATAATATTTTTTATATAGTTGAGATCATGAGTCAATTGAAGCTAGACCACCATGGAAAACCTGGAAGCACTGGACGGCCATTTCGTCCTGTTGTGCGACTCCTCATACGCTCACTAGTGGCTGGCTCCAAGAGATATTTCCTGGAGTTCTACCGAGAAGCAGTAATTAGTGGAATTCAACCAGGTCTGTTGGGAGACATCAACTCACTGAAGGAATTGGTGAAAGGTTGCTCAATTTTGTGGTTTGGTTGAAGTTAGACATTAACACCGTTGGATGCCGGCTCAGTGGTTCCTTGGGTTAAACGCTCGCGCGCTCGACTCTCACGAGGTGGGATCGTGGATTCACTCTGCTGAAGAGTCCTACAACAGGACGAAACGGCCGTCCAGTGCTTACAGGTTTTCCATGGCGGTCTAACTTCAATTGATTCATAATTTCAACTATATAAAAAGGTTACTAAGATCTCCACAAAACCCCCTTCTGAAGATATAATATGTTTTTCTTATAAATACCTACTAATCCTACTTAAACTAAATCAAGTGAGTTAGTAGCACGGTATTTTTTTAAATGAATTAAGAAAACCACTTAATGATTAAAAATAAAATCAAAAAGCAAGATGCATTTTAATTACAATAACTGTTTATATTAAATTCTAACTTTCTTTTTCACAATAAATTATGGAAAGCTTTAAAGAATGATGACATTGTTTGTTTTTCAATAAGATGTCGCATAAATATGAGAGATCATGTACATTGGTTTACATATTAATTTATATACAATGAAAATTTGCTTACATTGCCAACTACATATGCTTTTCCTCATTTGTGTACATGACTTACTAACTATAGGGTTAGTGTTATCATCCATTTATGCTAATGAATATAAATTGAAATGAAAACTTGTGACTTGTTGGAAGAAAATACTTAATTAAGGCCCTCTTAAGTCGATTAGTTTTATAAATGAAAAAGATGAGATGTATACTTATGGGATGTATACTTATCATATACATACTACCTGGTAATAAACTCTTCATTATGAAAACAGTTTTCGGTCAGTTATTGTTCGTTATTTCTTGATTTAATTCAAACTATTGTAAAAACTCAATATAAAATTGTCTGGATCTGAATATGGAAGTAACGATGATTTGTAGAAACTTATTTGGAGAAAGGTCCCAGTTATTTGGTGGTATGTTATACCCTATCTTCTTTAATTAAACACTCTCATTTTGACATATTTCCTTGCTTTCACCTAACTTATCTATTGACTTACATTGGAACTAAATTTAGAAACTGAAAACAGCTAGATAAGCATCGAAAACAAGAAGGCGCTGAACGAATGTTTCGCCCTAATTTAAAATACTCCTATAACGATAAAAACAAAAGTCAAATTAGACAACCTCTATAAACCACCTTATCTAGATAATAACCACGCTTTGAGACCGATTCCTGAATTTTTGGTAAGAAGTCATAACTTGTAAAATACAATCATCACAAGGGTAAAACATAGTTTACACCAATAATTTCAATGGTCTATATTAGAAAATGTTAAGATTTAAAAATGTGAATGGATGTGTAGTAAAGTAATGTTTCACAGGTTCTGTGCTTTCTCTAATATATGAATTTTTCGAACTTAGTCTCTGTTGAAGCAATGTTAATGCACTGTTCATATTTTCTAGTTGATGGAAATATCTTACAAAAACTCAACAATTTTCATAAGCATTATTTATTTATATTTATTCGTACATTTATTATATGATTCACAATTTACCAATTGACTGTAATGATAATTTGCTTTGAATTTGCATTTGTTCTATTCATACTACCATATATTCAAATCTTTACATATTAGATTAACATTTAAGCAGATTAGTTATTTCTTTCTGGTTAATAAAACTATTGTAAAACAATAAAAATATGAAATCATATCAAAGAAATCATTATAATGGTACTCTCGTATATATATATATATATAGTTAGATAGATGGATAGGTAGATACATAGATAGATAGATGGGTAGATAGATAGATAGATAGATAGATGAGTAGGTAGGTACGTAGATGGATTGGTAGATACATAGATAGGTAGATAGATAGATTGATAGATAAATAGATTGATAGATGGATAGATAGATAGTTTGATAGATGGATGGATAGATAGATAGATAGATAGATGAGTAGGTAGGTACGTAGATGAATAGATAGGTAGATACTTAGAGTGATGGATAGATAGATGAGTAGGTAGGTAGGTAGATGAATAGATAGATAGATAGACAGATAGGTAGATAAATAGGTAGATAGATAGATAGAAGTTTTATAATTATCATTTGATTTAGTTGTAACAATTAATCTGAATAGGAAAATTATTCAACTTAAGACAACAGTAAGTGAAATTTATTCTATTTTTCCAACATAATTTAAAAGAACATTAAAAAGAAGTTTGTTATCACAATAATAAAAGGAGAATAAGAACAAAGTGTTAAATTATCTGATTTATTGATTGTAATAATATAAATTTCACTGTTCTATTGATGATACTTTTCAGGTTATCAGTTTCAAGGTAATTCTCATTAAAACGGAATAGAAATTTGGTGAAAGCAAATACCTGAAATGCCATCAGCAGACTTCCTAAGACAGGAAATAAATAATTGTGAAACAACTGAAATAACATGGAAATTTCTTTTCAGTTTCATTTACGGTCAAGTAATGTGTTATCGAGTCACAAACATTCTGATGTTTAAGGAGTATATTTTTGATTCACTTCATCATCATCATCATCAAACAAATTCAACAACTAAGGGTGAATTTATGAAGTGTTGTGGCTACTTCACTTAGTTCATTTTAAGATCTTTTCAAGCACTAACATTACGGCCAATTACTGTTATAACCAACTCTAGAAATACTGAAACCAACATAAGTAAATCAATTAAAACAATATCAAACAATAATTAAAAGCAGTGATAATGTTTATTGATAATGATATATAGCAAGATATCTCTGTTATTTAATTACTGAATTCTGTTTTTGAACTTGGAAATAAACAAGTGTCATGTTTATCGAAGAAAAATTAATCTTACTTCTTATTGGTCAGAGATTGAAACAAATAGTAAACCGCTAAAACCTCTGAAAGTTTATATCAACAGAACATTCATTCTCCTCATTATTTAAATAACCTACTTGACTGAAAATGAGAATCTTCCACTTGTGCCAATACACGTCATTAAAACTCCTCAGTTTTCTTAAACGCATAAGGTTGCCTTAATTATTTTCCCTAGATATAAAAATCAGTTGAATTTCGAATTTTTTTGATTTATTGTATTTATAACTCACATTTGTAGAAAAGACTCCAGAAAAGAATTTTCTTTATAGGTTACCAATATTCTGAATATCAAATAACTTCTAGAGGTTAGTTAACTCACTAAGTAATGCATTTATGAATTTTGATATTCGGTCGGAAACGTAAAAAAGTTCTCAAATAAGTAATTAGTTATTAATGAATATACATTTTGGAAAGCAGCATATGCTATTCAAGAAAGCTACTAAAGATTCAACAATCTAAAATTACACTTAATCAGTACCATTACATCAAATGAATCTTTATAACTGATTGACTATATTATTTGACTCATATTACTACTTTTTCGGTATGAAGTAGTATAATTCATTTTATAAAATTCAACAGTCTCAAATGTGTAATAATGATAACAATGTTGTATAAGATGTTGCAAATCTCTCTAAATATAGTTTACCTACAGATCCACTTGTATGATGCCTAACATTTTATATTTTCTTTAATGCTACTATATGACCGACGATCTAATAGCTTTGATTTATGACCTAAATTCGGACAGAAGTAACTCCTACAAAAGGCTACTTGAAAATTCTTAGCTAGGTTATAAATGCACAAACCCCAAATGGTCAAACCTAAAGACTTTCCTCTTATTTCTTTTCACCCTGCAAGTTAAATGAGAATGAAACTTATAATATTGAATTAATTAACTGATAGCGCTACAAAGTTTCTGTTCATGCAAGACAAATTATCGATTTTACCGAAACTGATAGATTAACTGCTGCCTAAATGCAAATAACCAACTATAAATTATTAATGAATAAAATCTGATAGAAGCTTTCGGAGTCTATTAAAGCCAATTAGTTAGGTGGATAAACTAACATAATAAAGAACTTATCCGATATTTTTATTGTCAATTTTAGCTGGATGTAGGAATGCTTTACCAACTAAGAAACCTAAAAAATACCTATTCTCACGTATCTCCAAAAAGCCAGTATATCATACTAGTAAATAATGAACTCCTCAACTCCAATGACAATAACAAAGTAATAAACACAAATACGTGAATTTTTATCTAAGCAATAAAAACATGTCATACAGATTGAAGTGAATTCATTTTATTTTAACGGCATTAGGAGTTTAAAAAACAAACTCAGCTTAAAAAACGTTTATTTTGACACATTATTCTATATTACATCATGAAAATTCCCCACATCCAAAAATGTGATAAAAAATGATCACGTTTCTTTTTAAAGGATCCACAATTACATAAGCGAACGTATTCAAATGTTCTTCGCTCGAAGGAAACACCATGTTATTTTGTTCATCCTTTAAAGAAATACGAATAACAAGTGGGAACAAGCGGAATGTTAGTAAACAACAGGAATGAAACCCTATTAAAAATGCTACTGCTGTCATACATATCAGTGAATAGTACATGTACTTAAGTACAAAATTATTCAGGTTAAGACGTTTCCGACTGATTATTCATGATTTCAGACTGAAGTCGAACATGTAGCTCACAGCAGATCATCTTGTTTAAGCTTCAAAAACATTTGTGATTAAACAAAGAACTTCAGTTAACAATCGCCACACATAATCAGTGAATTAATCGGATCGCTTTTCATCACATAATCCATGTTTATGATAGATAATATTTCGTTCTCAAAAACGTTAAACTTTAAACAACCGTATTCGTTTCAAGTAACAACCAGATAGCAAACACATTAGACGAAACGTTACAAAAAAGATAAGATATTCAAGCAACATAATAAAACAAATCAAAAAATTACAAACTAAACAAGCAAAACTGATGGATATAAATCCAAAAGCATCAACAGGTACTTGTAGATCTATAATACTATCTTTTCCGTTCCTAGTTACCAAAGGAGGGCCAAATGCTCAAGTTACTTTCCAGCATAAAATATTCGCCCTGAGCACTCAGAATATTTAAACATAGACTCAAGGAACTGCCCTTGTGATTACGTAAAGGTATAAATTAAAAAATGATTACAAATAGAAAGTGGCCCGAATCTCCTTCCTGTATCTTGTGAGTTACAGGCATTCTTAATTGTGTTCCTCACATACAAATTCTCTCATTGTAGAGAATTGCCTTATCATGTTCAATCTGTAAATTTAAAAATAATGATAAAACTGATTTCATCAGTATCAGAAATTTCTAAAATTTTTGTCATCCTATTTTAGAGCATCTATATAGTCAGAAAAATTGTAGGTATTTACAAACTTTACGAATAATCACAAAATTGTTACTTAATTGTAATCACAACAGTGTACCGTTGATGTTCGGTCTCTACCTATTGCATGAATTCAAAACAGTAAACTTAAACTAAAAAAGACTTGTGATGAAATTTTACATGATATTTAAGTCCTAACGTAACCATAACGAACTAACACAACAAATTTTAGTAGGTTAATGTGATATGTTGAGAACGGCATGCGAGTTATCTACAAAGTACGTATGATGCGTTTACCATGTAATTTTGTGTTGCATGGCTATTGCATCAACATTTTATGCGCAAAGTCTATACGATCGGGACCTACAAGTTCAAAACTGAGCTATAGTTTTATTCAACTGTGAAAAAGGTTGGATGATGTGAAGGAAAATCAACCATAATGATACAGTTGTATTTAGGATCTAATTTTTTATAAACCCTTAGATAAATTAACGCTTTACATCTTACATCTTCTTATGTACTTTCAAACTAGATCTTTTATGCTACGATGTTTGTTGTGGTTAAAAATAAAACTATTTTCTCCTCCTCACTTTATAAAATTTCTTTTTTACTATGTTGAAAACGCAGTTTGACAGTCTGGTCAAAGACAACACTCGTCTCAGGTCCCATATTGATGATTACTAGCTGAATGCTATATACGCACATTTCGTCGTAGTGGTTTTAACTGTAGCTGAAGAATTTATTGCATGTTAGGACTATCACGAAAACAAAAGCTAGCGTTTGTAAATTCCATCTGCTCGTCCCCTTAATATATGATGCCGTGAGTAGTGAAAAGTTACGCAATAATTCGCAGATTTTAAAGATGTTAAGATCTGGATAAGAGTAAACTTACTTTCAAACAACAACATCTTGATGTGCGCAATTAAAAAATACCCGAAAAGAAAGTATTACTGACTCATAAATTTCAGTAAAATACATATGCGACGAGGACAAAAACTTATATAAATGCACTGAAAACACTCTTGACTGTCTTTTTTAAGTCATGATGTTAGTCGTGTAAAAGTAACTTAATCAACGTCAACTGAGCGCTCAAAGGCATATTTTAAAAAATTAAGCCTGGTAATTCACTTACATACACTCGAACTTCGTAAACATAGGAGACAATTTCAATTGCTTTTGAATCAGGATTCTTCTGAACACTGAAACCAAAGTATTACAATTACATAGCAATATACCATATTAGATCACGATAGATTTTGCGTACGGTATCAATGTATGGCTTAATCTCATCTTCTTGCTGACATATTTCACCTCCAATACAAATGTGTTTGAACAAGCGAAAAAGAAACTCTTCTCTCTCTTTTTCGGTAAAAATAGAGTAACTATCTGAATCTTCAAGTAACAAACACTGTAAGTTGATAAAAACAACTGGTACTTGCCTCTCTTAATTTATCAGAAATAAGGATTGATTCGAAAACATCGTCCAACCTTGTCTTAATTTTTCCGCACTCATGTGTCACACTTGAAAGTTTTCGAAATGCATCCAAGTTAGTGAGCGTACATCTTACGCTGTTAATTTTAACAATACTAGGCAAAATATTCATGTATTTATAATGGAGAATTGAAGGGTCATGTGAAACTACTTACGTTTTAGTATAGGGGATAGTGAGTGCATTTTGTACGGAAGGTGAATCAAAAAAACCCTAATTAATTTTTCTTTGGAACTAATTTATCTTTTACGTACTGTGAAAAATGAATCTGCTTTGTATGGTACAAACATGTGGTCAAAAGTGAATGTAGCAACGTTCAACCTGCCTTTCATAGACCTAAAATAGGACGACGTTTATCAATGTGACAATTTACCATTTGATAAAGTATTCATTTACTTGCTTATCGGATAGAAACGGATATTCTCTACCAGGTATAATGAGGAAACCTTCATTCGCTTGCTCCATTGACAACAAATGTTTATATTTCTGGCACGTTCGCAAAAATAGTTATTGACGAGTTTAAACAAATTACGCGAATAACAGTAGGCTAGGTGAAAGAAACCTCCGCATAAAGAACTTATGTGTCAAGTTGTAACTGGCATACAGTGACCTCAAGTAATTGGTCAGGTGTTTGAGACAAGTAACAAATATATGGCCATATTAGTAAATTAGTATGATGTACTGATCTCAATCCTGTGGAATCCAAAATCAGGCCGTCATCAGGTATAAAGGAATCAATAATTCATACAAACACCACATACAAATCAGTCTGTACGTTTCAATTTAGTATCTATCGGCTTGATATTACTGAGAAAGCAAGTATAACAGGCCTTATCGATAGCTTTGGTCCAGTTATAGTACGTTGTGTCCACTGATCAACAATGATCAAGAGTGTTGTTTCATATATCCATCTCAGTATATCTGTTGCTCAAAATTGATTCCACTCATAATCTTGTTGTCAGGGGCAGGCAAAATTTTATTGACATTCCATTATAGTGTAGTGACCGGCCAGTCTCGATAAGAACACGATTGGAATAACAGAAACAATTATTATTATTGCAACCAATTGTACCAGAGATTGTTTTACTGTATTTGTTTAACTGTATCCGTTTCACTTCTTGTTCCGCTCTCCGCCTTGTTTGTTTCGAGCTTGCTCATGCACTGCTTATTCGCTTGTACTCTTTGGCACGTCTCGGTATTATTTCGATACCACGAGATCGCCAATAAATATACTTGATCTGGACTAGTAAAGCCTTCTGATTTACGGGCTATCAAGGGAACCAAGTCGTTTTTGGACGCGTAATCGAATAGTAGTGGTGATCATAGTCCGTCCACGACTCGACACTCACTACAAACTGGTGAGCCGTATTTAGAACACGCACAACATCTGGTGAACCACAACTGGTAACCCAATTCATCGAGCACAGTTCAAACTTGGCCATTTTTCCAACCCAGATCAATTCGGTGAGTCTGTTTATCTATCCACTTCTGTTGCATATATTCGTATTGATATTTTCAATATATAATATTTTGGCAACTTACTATGGTGGATAACGATAAGAATAGTATAAGTATAATAGACTCCGAGGTACAGGCTATTAATTTTCGACCGGTTCCTTTCATCCCTCATGATCCAGAAGTCTGGTTCGCGGCACTGGAATCTCAATTTGAGATCCGCCGCATAACCAATCAAAGGCAAAAGTACGCCTATGCTTTGGAATCATTGCCCGGGGATCACCTAACCACTGTTCGTGAGGTTGTCCTCAATCCGAACGTTCCGAACGTTTACGACCGTCTTAAGGATGCCATCCTTCGACATTTCCTCCCATCAAGAGAGGAACGATTGAGGACTCTATTAGCACGTCACCCTATGGGTGATGCTAAGCCGAGCCACCACCTCACGCGCCTGCAATCCCTTGCAGGAAACTCGACAACCGACTCCGAAATAGTCAAAGAGTTATGGCTCGAGGCATTACCAGCTAGTATCCAACCAACTCTTACGGTCCTGCTCGAGGACACCCCACTGAACAAGGTGGTCCTCATAGCAGACAAAATTCTAGCACGTGCTAGTGCCAAAGACAACTATATTGTTGCCTCTACTTCCCGTTCAAACATGGATTTCGATGCTAGACGACCTTCGGCTCATGGGGATAGGGACAGATGTATCCATACTCGTCTCAGTTTCCGAGACCGCTCAAATGTGCCAGCCTCCTACGTCCCCCGACCCAGGTCACGATCTCGAAAAGCCGTAACGACTCGCCCCAAGCGGGCATCTTCCAAGCCACGCCAGAAGGCGGTTTCGGAAGCGAGTTCGAGTTGGTGCTGGTTTCACCTTGCTTTCGGGGCCGGTGCCCGTCATTGTCGAGCTCCCTGCTCATACAAGGCGGGAACTTCCCGAGCCGGTGAGTAAATACGGCCGTACTCACCGGCCCTTCACCTCAGTTTGACCGTTTATTTTACGTGCACGATTATCGCACTAACGCTAGGTACCTAGTGGATACAGGTGCCCAAGTTTCTGTCGTACCTATCAGTAACAGTAAGTCTCAAGCTACGATGCTTCGACTACGCGCTGCGGATGACTCAGTCATTCCTAACTATGGTACACGACAACTTACGGTCAATCTGAGCAAACAGCCCTACGAAGGCCCTTTTCACGTGATTTCCCGTCGCGAAAAGACCTTCAAGGTTGATCGACATGGCCGCGTCAAAGTAGTTAGCATTGATCGTCTCATGCCAGCACACGTCGATGACAGTGCCCTACCTGATAAGCCGAGACCCAATGCTAGACCCATCAAAGCTCCTAGCAGGATCGCTACATCTACTTCGGATCCCACGCTAGATGCACCTGAGACCTCATTCTCACGTCCCAGTCAACAGCACGTGTCATCTGCCCCGTCTACGGACGAGACTTCCGTCTCACGTCCAGACCAGCAGACCACACCGCCCTTGACTGCGGATGAGATTGCAGGCTCACGGGGTTCGAACGAGACTACCGTCTCACGTTCTGGTCGCCGAGTACGCTTACCCGTACGCTTTCGCGACTAACCTCATAACCAACTGCGGATACAGTATAGGACCCTAACCCTATACTACACGAATGCTACACTTTTCTCTTTTTCTTTCATTTTTTTTCATTACTCCGAGCCTACGCCTTCGACCATCGCTGTTCCGGTATCGTCGACTTCAGTAAACTTTGGCGAAAGCTGGCCTGATCACCCACGCTCTAGTCAACGCACTCAGTCGACCTCTCTGGCTCCAAATACGTATGGTATACATTTGGTCCCGAACATGGTTATCCTGGTCGCATCTGGTTCCTTGGCTCAATCTGGTTTCGTCCTACGTCTGCAGCGTTTCTGGTCCGGACCTCTACGAACGCAAACTTCAGATTCTGGATACAAACCACTCTGGTGTAGCATGCTAATCCAAGCAATCAATACAGTACATTCCTTCTGGTACCGTCCTACGTCAAAGACTTTTGGTGGCAACTCGAGGATCAACGATCACTTCCTGTTCTGCCAACGCCTTCGTCCTACAATGGCACGTTTCGCGATCAGTCCCACGAACGAAACCGCTACGTATCGAAAGAGTAGACCCTTTCTAGCGGGGGGCTCCTGTAGTGACCGGCCAGTCTCGATAAGAACACGATTGGAATAACAGAAACAATTATTATTATTGCAACCAATTGTACCAGAGATTGTTTTACTGTATTTGTTTAACTGTATCCGTTTCACTTCTTGTTCCGCTCTCCGCCTTGTTTGTTTCGAGCTTGCTCATGCACTGCTTATTCGCTTGTACTCTTTGGCACGTCTCGGTATTATTTCGATACCACGAGATCGCCAATAAATATACTTGATCTGGACTAGTAAAGCCTTCTGATTTACGGGCTATCAAGGGAACCAAGTCGTTTTTGGACGCGTAATCGAATAGTAGTGGTGATCATAGTCCGTCCACGACTCGACATCCACTACAATAGAAAGAACTATCTGTCTGTATCCAGGACTTTCGTTGCTTCCTCCCGATAACATGTACTTAAGTCACACAGGTTACAGGTTTTCGGGAGAGTCAGGCTCCGTAACCCATCAGTCATTAAGAAATAGCTTTGGGAATTTTTAAACCACTTACAACATAACTAGATGTATTTAGTTAGGCCAGAATTACCTGGCAAGAGAGCTGACAACCTTGCTGAGTGCTATGTACACTTACGGGACCCTCGTTTGGAATTTTGAGTTTGAGAAGTATGTCATAGTAGAGACTCAAGGTGTTTTGTTGTCCAATAAGTGTTATTGTGAATATTGTGATTCAAATGTGTTCAGATATATTTGTTTAACCTAAGGCTATAATTTGAACAGTGAATATTCTGGTCTCACAATGTTTTGTCACGGAATCTCACAAGTTTCGCCCTGGAACGGAAACTTTTTGTGAATGTATTTAAATACAGATCGTGGATGCGGTCGGCTGTCATTGATGGTATTGATTAATAACACGATTGTTTCATTATATTTCAGTCCACTAGTTCAGCGATCATTGCTTGTCCCTGAGAGGACTGTTCGCCTGCAAGAAGTATTGGATAACCATACAGAGTGTGGAATGAACGAAAAATGTTAATTTAATTATAACCATTCCACACGATTTCCAGCACTTCTGAAGATCAAGTTTTGGCCTTACACTACATAGGTTCATTGATAGTAAGATTATTCGGTCTTCCAAACACATCTAAGTAAAATGTCTCTGGGCAAACCTACAACTCAATGAAAATTTCAGAAATTTACTGTTAAACATGATTGATCCATATTGAGCAAAACGATTCGATCGAGTAGCATATGTGAAAAAAGCCCTAATAACGTTTACTCTGGTTTTAATTTCTTAGCAAAAAGCCTTGATTGTTTTACTCGTTTAATATTTCACCTTCAAACCAAAAAGCCTCGTTGCTTTATTCAAATAAGCTTCCTTCATCATCAAATGATCTAAGTCATTTGGATCACCTTTTATGCAACACTAAACCTCGCCAGCCTTTGTCAATGCCTAAAGTCAACACTTTTAGTCCTCTCACTGATTTTGACAGTGAATTCGCTTGTTGATCATAACTTTTGTCTTGACATTTTAATAAAACCAAAATTAAAAGTGTGAATAATACATTTTAACGGCTAATAGCATCATTTATGGCATCGGTCATTCGAAAAAAACTTGTTGTTGTCGGAGATGGTGCGTGCGGAAAAACGTGTCTTCTAACCGTTTTTTGCAAAGGAGAATTCCCTAGTTTATATGTTCCGACGATTTTCGAAAGTTTTGTTTCAGAGATGCAGATTAATAATAAGCGTGTAAATAATTTGTTAACAAACTAATTGAAACAGGTTGAACTTAATTTGTGGGATACAGCCGGGCAAGAAGATTATGACCGATTACGTCCACTTTCTTATCCTGACACAAATGTCGTCGTGCTTTGTTTCAGTGTAGACAATCCTGACAGTTTGGACAATATCAGCACGAAGTGGATGCCTGAAGTATTAAAGCTTAGAATTTTACTCTACTATACCTAGATCAGGAATTTTTTGCCAAATATCCCTGTAATACTTGTTGCAAACAAAAAAGATTTAAGAAATGATCAAACAACAAAAAGAGAACTTCAAAGGATGAAACAAAAACCTGTGACAGAATCCGAGGGAAGGAGCGTGGCGAAAAATATAGGTGCACAGGCATATATTGAATGTTCAGGTAACTTTATTTGCTGTGATGCATCTTTTGCAGCTAAGCAAAAAGAAGGCGTCAATGATGTATTTGAAACTGCTGCTAGAATAGCTACAGATTTCAAAACAAAAAAACGCACGTGCACAATTACATGATATTGAATCTTATTCGCAATAATAAACAGCATAGATATTCATCGTTGTCTTATCTCTTACACTTCGTTTTACATTCACCGGCTAATAATTATTACTTCTTGAAGAACTTATGTTCATGTGTTTTATGTGTAACGATGCAACTCAAACATGTGAATAAACTTTTCCAGTCAAAATAACTAAATTTTGTGCTTTCTGGCAGTGCTAAAACATTCTTTCGTTGATATTTCCTCAGTCATGTGCATGCTTTTATTGATGTACACCTAAATATCCACCCATATGTTTGAAAACTTTAATGTACAAATTCTTGCTTGGCTTTTGTAGCTCATTGTCATTGACAGAGATTCATCAAAGTAATTTAAGAGTAGAGTCTTCAAGATTTACCGTGTTGCATTTCTTCGATAGATCATTTATTATAATAACATATGTACATATCGTTAACACAAACTTCACTTTTATTTAACTTTTTGATGGGGATGGTTTTTTAAGTCTTAAATGAATAATTCTTTGTTCAATGAGGGCTGAAAGCTATTTTTATGTTTAGTGAGTGGGAAACGTTGTACAATGTTCTTTCAGTCGTAATACCATTTATCCAAATAATAATTTTGAGCATAGTTAAACAAATTATTAAAGGCAAAAACCATATGTACAACTAGGTCATAAGTTAGAGTGATATAGCAAGTTAATCAGGATTAAAATTACTACTGTTTTTTACAGCATCATTTAATGATGTAATGACTGGCCGTATAACAGCTGTTGATCCTTACGGAATTACAAATGGTAGTTTGGAAGTAAATTATAATTAATATAGATGTTTGCATAATGTGAGCTAGTTCAGGATACCCTACTGCAGCAAGGTAACTAAATGAAAGCATAAAAGGAAACAGAAAGAAAGTTTAAATAATTGTAGTGGCAAAGTCGATGAGAAATACTAGATATAGAGGGTATGGTTTGATAAAACAGACCAGAAAAGTGTGTGCTGATGAACATTAAAACCAAAAATCTGGAAGAAAACTAAAGAATAGACCTAACTGCTTTGGTGTGGTTAATTTTGAGATATGTCATCATCATCTCGTGAATGAATGTGGTAATCGCATGAAACTCAAGTCAGTTTGAAATTTGGTGTGTTGAATTAAACGACTGTTTATTATGTAAAAATTCAAGGGATCATGAAAACACACAGTTTCAATTAGATCTTTGTGGATTTTCCATCTGTTTACCTAACATACCATTAAATGTTTTGTTTAGTAATAAGAATAACACAGTTTAGAACTAATTTATGGAAGAAACATTCCTACCACTCATGTACCTAATGATATTGTTAGACCTGATGTCAATGAAACAACATGTATATTTTATATCTCAGCACGTATGAGCTTTCTAGATAATTATTGTTGACTTAACTAGGTTATAATGGTTCTTTCTATAATAACTGTGGGAAGTTTAGGAGGTTCTAAAGTTCTTTAAGGGTCAAATTAAAGAACTGAAAAATGAAGATGAAGTTTAGCTACTTTGTAAACAAGTCTTTACAGCATTTCACTAGAAATAAATTAGTTCGTGTCTGCTCAAACTACTCACGCTCTTAGATCTTGCTTTCACTGTGTTACGGAGAAACATTCTGAGTCTACTCAGTAATGATCTGGATAGAAGCAAAACTGAAAGCTTGTGGAATAAGCTTTAAAAACAAACATCATGACCACATGGCCACTTGGTAATGAGACTCAACTACTAACCTGTTAAAACTTTTTAAACGAAGAGCTCTAAGGCCCAGAAAACTTTATTTTATGTATTTGGTCTTATTGAAATTCAGTCAATCCTTATTTTAGTAACATATATACAAAGAGGCTTTTGTAACAGTAGAAGGCCTTCACGAGTAACTTAGTGGTATTTTTCATAAAGGTATGGGGAATTTACATCTGTTCTGCTTATTATCTACTTGAAGAATATTGATCAAAGTGTAGTAATCGTTACTTATTTACGTTAGGACAATCTACATCAGGCTTACCTCTTATGTGAGTCGAAACTGGCTTGAAAATATATGTTACTCATGTTTAGTACCTCATCATTTTTCAGAGTCAGTGACATTACATGGGTATGTAAATTAATAATTTGTGAAGTAAATTTCGTGGATGTTATCAAAATCATCTTAATGAAAGATATAAGAACAATACATGAAGACACTCTAGTCACCTTAGACTTCAATGATATAAAAAATCAAACTTGGTGTATAGGCTGAAAATTAAAAAAGTAGTGTTTCAGGTCACATGACATCATAGCAAAACGCTGTCTAGACCGTAAATATGTACTTCTCCAATGACAAAAATGACTCATAAATGCGTTATCAAATTAAGAGTCAAGAAACACACCCCTACGAAGTCGTTTAGAAGAGCTTAGATACTTCCAACTTGATGAGAAACATAGGTTTTTTCCATACTTAAGACATTTTGGAATGAGTTAACTAGATAATGTATAATAGTCAGAACAGATAGGTATACAATGAAAACTCTCCTGCTGTATAATAGTGACACTTAAACAGAATAAAATGGTTGCGTCATATATTTCATCTGACTTGTCTATGATAATAAAATGGTAAAATGAATGCTTGATAATCACATATTCGTCTACTTGATTTTTGCTTTCAGCTTTGTCCTCAGATTATAATATGCAACTATTCCTATTCTTCACTGTCTGACAAACGAATTATAATCAGCGTAAGAGCATTCACCTATTGTTAAAATGTATCGGATTTCTATTTTCTTGAAGTTAAGTTGGCGCTAATAAGGTTCATGTCATTTTTAGATAGGATTTTTTAAACATATATTCATATTATTATCCTTAAAGATGAATAGTATCAAAAGTGAAAAATGAAATCGACGTTCCTTAGATTGGAGATTAAAAACTGAATTTAAAATATAGTATTTGTGTAAAATAAAACCAAGACGAATACAAACAAAAGTCAGGATCTTATTTTTGGTATAAGGATGAGTTTTGGAATTTAATGCCTAAAATAGAAAGCATTTTACTTTAAATGATCTGGCATAACGTAAGGATATGTAAACACCATTAGATATTTAGTATATGTTTATCTTACAGCTCAAGTACTTTAATAATGAACTTAACTATAATAATGTTTCATAAAGAGTATTTTTCAAATGCTCAAATGTTTAAGAATAATGAACAGAAAACGAATAACGCTTACCACACTATACTATGGATACAATGGTTTAAGTTGAGCCTTAGAAACAATCTCGTTTTTCTATAAGATAAAAATTATTTATTCAAAGGAACGACTTACCGAAAACAATATAGACCTTAACCATAATAAATCAACTACTACTTGTTATTGATATGCCCCTTATCAAAACCATTGGAAATAAAATCATCTTTTATTGATTAATTTTGCATCACAACATAAAATAATTACTTTGGTAAAAGGTATTCAAATCATGTGATGAATGTAACAGCATACTTTAGTAATTATTTTAAAAGAGAACATATGATTCAAATGAAGTCTAAATATAAAAATAACATTTTTAGGGGTATAAAACTCACTAATGTAACCTTTTCATTTAAATTACAATTAATGATGGAATTACCAGTTACCTACAATAAATCCTTAATTTAATTTAATATTTAAGAAAATGTTACCTCAGTTAAACGAAAGGAATTGAATAATGTGAAAATTAAATCTTTTTTGTTAGCAAAGATTTAAAGTTTAAAGTTTTACAATAAATTCTTTTTTCTTAAATTAACAAACATAAATTCATCCAAGATTTGAATTTATCTTAGAGATGAAGAAAAAATAGAACGACACTATACTGTCGTTCAATTTTGTTTAAACTAGATAATAGAAAAACTTCTATTATATAGCTCTTTAAAGTAGAAAAATAAGTCAATTTTTGTATCCAATTCTTGTTCCCCAATTAAAAAACAAACAAACTAAAAATATCAGAAGGGGGTTTTGTAGAGATTTTAGTAATTTTATAAAGTTAAGACCATGAGTCAATTGAAGCTAGACCACCTGGAAAACCTGGATCCACTGGACGGCCGTTTCGTCCTATTGTGGGTCTCTTCAGCAGCGTACATCCACGATCCCGCCTCGTGAGATTCGAACCCAGGACCTATCAGTCAGGTAGAGACAGGTATCTACCTCAGTACAATAGAAGTTGACCGCGCAATTTCGTGAATTGGTTGAGGTTAGACATTAACACCATTGAATGCCAGCTCGGTGGTCTATCGGTTAAGTGCTCTGGCACGAGACTGGTAGGTCCTGTTTTCGAATCTCGCGAGGCGAGGTCGTGGATGCACACTGCTGAGGAGTCCAACAATAGGACGAAACGGCCGTCCAGTGCTTCCAGGTTTCCCATAGTGGTCTAGCTTCAATTGACTCACGATCTTAACTTTATAAAACTAAGAAATAGCCAGAATTGATTGAAGATTTTTCTTAAAAAAACAAAACAGCAATACTGTTAAGATCAGTCAGATCCAATAAACTCAAATTAAAATCTAATAATGAAGTTCTAACATTCCATTTCATTTAAAACTATTTACTCAAGATTTAACAAATACTTTTATTCTAATAATGAAAAAAAGAAAAAGATGATTAAACAAAAACCCATGTAATAAGCTGAAAAACAAACTAACCTTTAGTTAAATGAAATTTGTATATCCCATAAATGATGAACACTTTTCTATGTCAATCATATTAAGATTGCTCTATGATTTATATCTTTGATAAACCATATATTTCGTTAGTCTAAAATGGTCATCAATAGATCTTTATTATAATCATTAGTTTGATTTAATGATTTGTAGATTAGATATCAGTCATTTTATTATGATTGTTTTCCGAATCTTTTTTAACAGAATACTAAAATAATGAATTTAGAAATTAGTTCTTTAATGTTTGATTGGAAATAGTTGGAATCATTGAATAATGTCTTGTATTCATTGACATTAGTAAGGTATATATATATATATATATGACTTTTACGAAGCTTATACTTACTAATAAGGTTTAAACTCATATAAATCATTGTAACAATTAAAAAAGGTTACCACTGGGCAAATAATCTTCTGCAAAACGAGTGGTTATGTTGAAACTTTACTAATGAGATTCAATCAGCAATAATAAGTCATTACGCAACATTCCCCGTTGTTTGAAAATACTAGAAATAGTATTTATACCTTGAGACTAGATTAGTCAACTAAAGAAAACGTTGAGTGATTCAATTTAGTCAATCTATAGATTCATCAAGACATGATAGATGGCATCTATTAGAAATTATTTACATCAATCTACTAGTTTATAATTTCAGTTCCAACCTTTAGGAACAACCATCTCTCAAAACAGTAAATTTGCTAATTTCAGTAACATATTAAAGTAGTAGGACAATAATCGATCAATCTCTGGAATATGTCAATAAACTATTTTAACTTTTGAATAACACTTTAGTTACTATTTTCAACTTATATGAAGTCTGAGTACCCAATTAGTTACTGATACAGACCAATAGGTTATTCATATATGTTCACCTATATCACAAACCCAGGTATTCCATTAGCTACATCTTTTATGGGAAGTTCTTTAATCAATTATTGTTTACTTTAATCTCTCCAAGGATATGATCAAGTTTCAAAAAAATTTGACAAATCTTTTGCCAAATGATGTGTCTCAATTTAAATAATTGTAACAAATGTAGTCTAGTAAATGAAAGCGATCAATAAATTTGGTGAAACCAATAGCAATTAATGATTTAATTATCTTTATTGTATATAAGTAATTAAAATTCTTTTGTTTATATTACTTTCTAACAAATTAAGTTCAGTCAATATTAAAATGAATTAACATTAGATAACTATCACTTACTACCACAACAATGACAAATTTGACCAAATGGTTTTTTTTAAATGAAAATTAATATTACTACTTAAGTTAACACATCATTTAAACCATTAATTTATTTTCATAGTTGAA
>NC_031495.1:26839069-26876595 GCF_000237925.1 Schistosoma mansoni
GATAGGTCCTGGGTTTGAATCCCGCAAGACGGTATCGTGGATGCGCATGTTGAGGAGTCCAACAATAGGACGAAACGGCCGTCCAGTGGATCCAGGTTTTCCATGGTGGTCTAGCTTCAATTGTATCATGCTTTCAACTATGAAAATACTAAATCTCCACAAAACCCCTTCTCATTAATTGTTTTAAAGTTAATACTTTATTCACTTATGATAACTTAATGAAGGTTTAGTAGAGTTCTATCTAGAAAATAATAAATAAAAAGTTCTAAGTTAATATTATTCATAATTTATAAATGATTTCATTAATAAATGCTTGTAACTAGTTTGTTCTTTAGTTAAGTTCGACTTCATCTAAGAGTCATTAAATTATGAAAGAATTAAGAAGTATATTAATGATAGACAGTAACTATTTGATATGAGAATACTTCATCTATCAGTTTGATGAATACAGTGCAAAGAAATATACAAAATATGATCACTTTATAATAACAATAAGTTTGATTCAAATTTTTGTGTACCATTCATAAAACTCTTTTCATTTAATCAGATATTAGTCAGTATTTCATTGTATTATGTAATAATGTATTAGTAAGTGTTCATATTCATGCACGTTTACATACTGATAACTTATTTTTATTATGATGTAAATTTGTCACACTCCTCAAGTAGATAAAAAAAAAGTAAGAAAACTTCATTTATCCAGCTAAAGCACGTATATATATATATATATATTTCACAAACTCTTTATAACTGAGTGTAAAATAGTCTTAGATTAATTCGTCTAAAGGTCGTATTAATAGATGAAGTGATATAAATAAATAGAAATATCGATTCAATCAGCTCAATAAACAGGTATACTACTCTTAACATATCATTTTTATGTACTTATCACTACATCTAAACTATCACATATTTTTTGCAAAATTACTCTGTAAACACATCATATGTGGTTCAGGAAAGGGAAAATTGAAATTTACTCTGAATACACTTATTTCAGCCTAGTATGAAAGCCCAATTTTTGTCTCTATAAGTTAGTAATATTGTTGCTGATTATAAGTCCGAAAAACATTGATTGAAATACCGAAAAAATGGTTTACCCTGATCAATGTATTTCAAAGCAATAATTCGTCCATTAAAATTAACAGCCATGAAACGATCTGTCACAAAAACGATAACTATGTGTAATTATTCAAACAACCATATAAATAAACTAATTATAATATGATTATAAATCAAGAAACAATAGCGAAAATGACAAGCTTTTAGCGAGAGTTCTATTACAAACTTAGTCACTCCCGTTACCCTTCGTGAAGGTGTCTAGACAATCCACCAGCATTCTCCATAGAACTATTTTCTGGGTAATTCTTCCTAGTTGTACCCAAGCGCTCTTCATTCCTTGTATGTTTGCATCGAATTCGCGACAATTTACGTCTCTTGGTATCCCTCTTTTCCTGTTCCCTTCAGGATTTCAAGTTAGGGCTTGCCTCGTGATGTAGTTTGATTTCAGTAATGTATGTCCTATCCACTTCCAACGTCTCTCCTGATTCCCTCTTCAGCTGAAAGTCGACCTTTTCTCTGTCACAGTAAGTTGTTGCTGATGGTGTCCAGCAAACGGATATGGAGTATCTTGTGTAAACAATTGTTTATAAATACCTGTACTTTCTTGATGATGATTGTGGTAGTTCTAGAAGTTTCAGCTCTGTACTGTCTTGACATTCGTATTCAAAATTCTGACTTTGATATTCGTTGACAGTTGTTTTGAGTTCCATACATTTTTCAACTGTAAAAGTTCCGCTCTCACTTTGTCAATCCTTGCTTCCACATCTTCATCAGATCCTCCTTGTTCACCGATGATGCTGTCCAGGTACGTGTAAGGTTCCACATCCTCCAGAGTTTCTCCATCGTGTGTGATTGAATTGGTGTTTCGCGTGTTGTATTTTAGGATCTTGCTTTTTCTTTTGTGTATACTGATGCCTACTGATGCAGAGATTTATGCTACACTAGTTATCTTAATCTGCATTTATTGGTGTGCATAGGATAGAAGGGCAAGGTCATCTGTGAAGTGCAAATCGTTTAGTTATATCCAACCTGTCTATTATATTCCGTCTTCATAATCCAGTCGACCATCAGAAGAAAGAGAAAGAGGGAGAATAAGCAACCTTTACTGACTCCGGTCCTCATTTAAAATGCATCTGTCAGCTGTCCTCCATACACCACTTTGCACTGTATTCCGTCTTATGAATTCCGGATAATGTTGAGAATCTTCTCAGGTACACCATAGGGTCGAAGAAGTTTTCATAAGGTCCTCCTATTCACATTGTCAAACGCTTTCTCATAGTTAAGGAAGTTGATGTATAGTGACGAGTCCCATCAAATTAATTGTTCAACGATGATCGGTAGTGTCGCGATTCGGTCTGTGCAAGACGGATCCTTACGTAAACCACTCTGTTGATCTCGAAGTTGGGTGTCAACTGAATCTTTCATCCTGTTCAGCAACACTCTGTTGAAAACCTTCCCTGGCACTGACAGTAGTGTGATCCTTCTGTAATTCTCACATTTTCTCAGCTCTTTTTTTGGTATCTTGATGAGGTATCCTTCTTTCCAGTCTGTCGTAACTTGTTTCTGTTCTCAATTCTTCCTGAACGAAACACGTATCGTATTTGCAGTTGCTCCCATGTCTAAGTTCTGTGCTCCGGCCAAGGTGTAATCAGGTCCTGCTGCTTTCTCATTCTTGATTTGTCTGATGGCCATCCTGATTTCTTCGATCGTTGGTGGAGTGACATCTATAGAAAGGTATGTATGTGCTGCTTCGATATCCAGTAGGTTCAGTGTGTCTGGCCTGTTCAAGAGTTGTTCAAAGTGTTCTACTCATCTGTTCCTCCGTTCTCGAATCTCAGTGATTGGCTTGCCTTCTTTGTCCTTGACTGGTCGCTCTGGTTTACCATATTTCAAAGCTAGTTTCTTCGTCGTGTCATATGGGTGTTTCATATTTCCTTCTCTTGCACCTTTCCCCGCTGTCGTTGCTAGGTCACCCACGTATTTCTGTTTGTCGGCTCCACTATTTTTCTTCACTTGCTTGTTTGCTTCAATGTATTCAGTTTTTGTCTTGGCTTTCACTGTTCTTGTTCTGCCGTTGTTAATTGTTGTCTTCTTGTTCTTCTTTTCTTGATTCCTGCTCAGGGTTTCGATAGAAATCCATTCCTTATACTGATGCTTCTTGCAGCTCTGTACCTCATCCCTTTTCAGATGTTCTCCTTAGTGGTTTCCTCTTTTTAAGAATATCTCGTAAGGTTCGGAACCTATTTCTGAGATCCGTCTTTATTACGTTGAGTCTGTCAGTATATCGGATGAAGGCTGTATTAAACCTTTTGGATGGTGTTTATCCAGTTGTCCATTGCTTCTTTAGTTCCAGTTTCATCTTGGCAACCACCAGATGATGATCTGAAGCATTGTCAGCTCTTCTCCTGGTTCTCACGTCTTCCATTGTCGTTCTGAGTTTTTAGTGATACAAATGTCGTCGATCTAGTTCTGTGTATTGTGTCGCCTATAATTATTTTGTTAAATGCACATAAATTTGCAAATCTTTCACCATTCTCGTTCCTTTCTCCCAGTCAGTCCATGTCATCCCATGATATCTTCATACCCGGTGTTGCCCATTCCAACTTTGGCGTTTAGGTCTCTCATCAGGATGGTGAGGTCTTTTCCTGTTTATTTCTCTATGATTGATCGCAGCCTCTCGTAAAACTGATCTTTATCGTCGTCGTTGCTATCATTGGTGAGTGTATTATATTAGATAACATTGATTGTGGTTCCCTCCTTCTTTGTTTTGAAAGATGATTTGATGATTCTGGATCCGTGAGATTTCCATCCTATAAATACTTTATGTAATTCCTTGGACAGCGTCAGAGCAACTTCCTGAGTATGTGGAGCATTTTCTTCATCACGATCAGAGTACAATCGCGTCTCTCTAGAATCTAGTCTTTTCTGTCCAGCTTTGATCTAATGTGTTTCGCTGATTCCGAACACTGCCAAGTTATATCTTCTCATTTCCATTGCTATTTGACTGGTCCTTTCAGTCTTCGACATTGTTTGGGCATTCCATATACCCGTATTAACTGTTGCTTTGGTTATTAGAGAGGACATCGGCCTCGTGACTTCCGAAGAACCTCAGCTATCATCACGAGGTGTCATAATTCTTCTGAATAAAGATTCTTTAACTCGAAGGGAAGAGTTTAAATGGCTTGAAGTGTTCATTCTGGTGAGCGTTTCTTTAACAAGGTTGTTTCCTACAAGATGGGGTGGCTGAACCCATGCCCAACCCACCTCTTCTACACGTGCTTGGGAATGGCAATAACCTTAAAAGAGCTACAAGCGGAGTTAGTGATAGTTTTATGGTATTTAGTTAGCAATCAAGAAACAGGCATACGACTCAAGCACCACAGGATAGCCACCTATATATTAAGACAAATCTATTGTCTGTCGTAAGTCAATGAACGTGTGACACAAACTAATTATATGATAATTACTACACCTGAGGAAATTTTAACAGAATGAAGCTGTGCCGTCACAAGCCGTTAGGTCACTTTTGAATATGATCTGTGAGAGTCAAGTAATTTTTGATCTAAACTAATATTTACTATCCATGATGATTTCCACTGCGTAAACCTACCATGACCAAATACGTTGTTCCGAACTTGCTAAAGTTTAAACCTTGACACCAGAAAAATCAACTCCATAATCCAGTTGTTTCTTGAAACATTTTATTTAGTTAACTCACCAGTTTAAGGTATTTAATACAGACATATTAAGTGGAATTAATTGTATATTTATTTCGGGATACGTTAGCTAATTGAGGATGTGACTGTCAAACGCATTAGTTTTATTCTAATGGTTAATCTGCGTTCATTTGTCCGACTAATTCAAATGCCCTATAAGTGAATCCTCTCAATATTCTTTTATTTAGTTGCCTGTTCACCTATCTATCTGTTGATCATATTCCATTATTACAATGATATACAAATACGTGAGACACGCTGACCAATGGAAACTCTGGACAGTTTAAATTCATTTCAATCGAATCCAGACTAGACCAGTCTAATGGAGTCGTGGATTTATTTCATTACAATGCGATTACTGGTTGTTCTACTGCCAGTGTATTTCATTTCTAATACAATTATTTGTAATTCATTATAACAGTGTCAATGTAAATCCCATTCAATTAAAAGTAGGTCTAATTTTGATACTAATCCAATATTACTATTATTTCAATCTAGTTGTGTCCATTCAGTTCAATTATAATTTCATTGTTTACTACTACTGTATATCCTGAGGAATTCAATTACTGAAATATATATTCAAGAATATTTGTATTCTAGTTCTTACTTTTAATTCATTTGACCTCATTCATCAATTATAAACAAAATGAGTATAATACCTTTGTCTACATAAAACTTCATTAACATTTTGTTCATAACTGTGGTAGTATTTATCAAATTACTAGCTCACTAGTAGGTATTATTAATTACTTTGCTTTAGTGTATGAATGAATCTGGTGAAAGTCGAGATTCATTCTTAAACTAAAGCAAAGCAGTTAATACCTACATCAAAGTCAGAACTTTGAATACGAATGTCAAGACAGTACAGAGCTGAAACTTCTAGAACTACCACAATCATCATCAAGAAAGTACAGGTATTTATAAACAATTGTTTACACAAGATACTCCATATCCGTTTGCTGGACACCATCAGCAACAACTTACTGTGACAGAGAAAAGGTCGACTTTCAGCTGAAGAGGGAATCAGGAGAGACGTTGGAAGTGGATAGGACATACATTACTGAAATCAAACTACATCACGAGGCAAGCCCTAACTTGAAATCCTGAAGGGAACAGGAAAAGAGGGATACCAAGAGACGTAAATTGTCGCGAATTTGATGCAGACATCAAAAGAATGAATATCAACTGGAAACAACTGGAAAGGTTTGTCCAAGAAAGTTTGATGGAGAATGTTGATGAGCGGCCTACTCACCTCCACGGAGGTAAGAAGCCTAAATAAATAAGTGTATGAATGGCCCTAGGTAGATTTTCATCGAGCTTCATGGTCAAGTTACAATGTTTCTTATAAACATATTAAAAATATTCAAACTTTTAGGACAGGTAACGTACGGAACATGTTCAAATTCTCTACTTCATTTCGAGATTAGTCGTATTTCATCATAAGGCATGTTATGAATGCTAATCATTTATCCAAATCATTATCCAGCCACAATACCATGGTCTAAACATATATTTAAAAATACCTTTAGTGGTCGATGATTTTTTCGGATATCTTACGTCTTAAACGCCTCATTATCATTTGTTTCACTATGTTATTATTTCATTATATAATACTATGCTGCTGACTTTAAATTCGAATCAAACCATTATTTCTTATTACTGTATCTAATTGACAATTTATTGTTATGTAACTTTGCTACTAATCTATGATACTTATAAATTTCCGCACATTTTGATTAAAATAATAAAATATTTGTTTCAAATATCACAATTGTCAAACTAAAAAGATGGAAATTTCCTAATTATTGTAACCTGATCACTGTATCATATTTAATTATTTTGCACACCTCTAATGCTTTCTACAATTAAACTCAAAAACTTATGATCATCAATTCATATCTTCGTTACTCATAGAATGACGTTTGTAAACTTAAATCTATTCATTTAATTATATTTTTGAGGGATATCTGTTATTAAAAATTGTGTTCAACCTTATTATGTTCGATAGTTGTTGGATAAATTGAAAGTCAATTATGATTGTATGATAAAAATTTGCACTTGTCAGTTACATAACATTTGTTGCAAGTCAAAGAATAACTACTGATGAGCATCTACGATTTCTGGACGAATAAAATAAGTCGATCTGCAAGTAAATAGCTTGCATGGAGCAGTTGCTTAATGATTAAAGTACTTGACCTTCAACATATAGGTTGAAAATCTGAGTTTCATTTCATTTACTTCGGTTTTGGCAGATACAGTACACTATCCATTGCACCAACAGTTTAGTATAAACCTGAGTAAATAAACCTGAATTTGAAAAATATACTACATTAACATATAAATAGAACACAATGCTGAAGTCAAGCTAGTTAAAAGTTCAATGTTTATGTTAAAAGCTTTATTAAGATGTCTATTCTTACTCAGTAAGAAGTTAAATTGACACAAAGTTACATTGATAATGATCTGTTCACCTGCATAAATTTTTCTAAGAAAGTTATAACTAAAATTTATCACTATAATACACAAATTCAGTTGTTGTTTTCTATCTACATTTTTGTTTGCTTGTTCACTTCTTTTTCATAATCATTAACATAATCGATTATTTAATGACCTTCAAAAATCACGTTAGTATGTAAAACAAATTGTTTAGACAAGAATATATTGAATATTTTATGAGTTAATGTAATTATGACAGGATTGATGATTGGCTATTGTAAAATCTAATTATTCAAATAAATGGTTTCATTTAGAAATATATAAGATATGACCAGAAGAAATTAAAAGTACTTGTCTTAAAATCATGAAACAATAAATTTATTTTCATAGTTGAAAGCGTTAGTCGATTGAAGCTAGACCACCAAGGAAAACCTGGAAGCACTAGACGGTCGTTTCGTCCTATTAGGGGACTCCTCAGCAGTGCGCATCCACGACTGTTGTGAGATAGGAACTCACTGAAGTCAATTGGTGAACGGTTGCTCAACTTCGTGGATTGATTGGAGTTAGACATAAACACCATCGGATACCGGCTCAATGGTCTATCGGTTAAGCGCTCTGGCGCGAGACTGATGGGTCCTGGGTTCGAATCTCGTGAGGAGGGATCGTGGATGTGCACTGCTGAAGATTACCTTAATAGGACGAAACGGCCGTCTAGTACTTCCAGGTTTTCTTTGGTTGTCTAGCTTCAATTGACTCACACTTCCAACTATGAAAATACTAAATCTCCATAAAAATCCCTTCTGATAATAAATTTATTGTCCTATAATTTCATGATGTATGTATGATCGTTATTGTTTTGTTAAAGTCTATCCTTTATATTTACTGTCTCGAAATTAAATCATTTTTATAAACCTCTCATACTGATCAAAAGCGAGAGCTTCAATTAAGATACTGAAGTACATTTTTACTCATTCATCTGTAAACACTAAATAGTTCAATACTACCTTTTGATTAAAGAACTTTCGTCCACAACAAAAGAAATTAGTTGTCCTGTACTCATTAATTTTTAAAGATTACTTAAAAAATAGTATCTCAATGATACTACTAATATTCGAACCTCCTACTTAATTTTACTAAATGAAGTCAACGAATTGTTAATCAATTGTATTACATAATAATAAAAGAGGTTTTCTCCAGACAACTACAAATAAATTGCTGTGACAAATAATATGTCATTCATGAGAATGTGAATTAATTTTTGATGTAGAAAGTGATTATCAGTAATCAAAAATAAAATTTACATCACGCAAATACATTCATTTTATGGTGAACTTGACGTTTTTTATAAATGTATTATTCTAATCAAACTGCTAAATTTAGGAACATTTTGACTAACATGTGTACAACGAAATTTACTGAAACATAAAACTATAATCACTAATCTAACTGTCTACTTGATCAAGTTCGTGCGCAAGATCAGAGGTCTTGAGCTCGAAATCCGCGTGCAGGATTGTTTATGTACACTAGTGAGAAGTCGCACACAAGAACGAAACGGAAGTCCAGTGCCTCAACGTTTTCAATGTTGGTCTAACATTGATCGATTCATGATCTTAATCAAAGAAATATCTACTTGGTGTCAAATGATTGAAGGTAGTCAATAAGATATACTGTACCTATATTCTGTGTTGTTTTTTACAGGCCACCAAGGTTTGTATGCAGTTCTGAGGGAACTGGCATCATCCGTGAACTATTTTGGTCTTCACTAACCTCCTCAAAGATTAAAATTCACAATAAGAAATTCATATCTTGATATAAAGTTTCATTGCAATACTATGGAGTAGATCACAAAACGTTATTTACTGTTTACTCATTAGTCAGTTTAATCCCACCCAAAGCAAAAATATATTTCATCATGTAACTTTAAAAGGTATTCAATTAATTGAAAAGAATACGGTGAATTTTATAATATTGGGTTATTATCATACTCACTAAAGATTTCCGGTTTCTAGGATAATACGAAATAATTCACAGATATATTGAGTAGAAAAACATTTGTAGGAAGCATAACTGACTTCTGTTAAGACTGATTTAGCTACATCACATCAACTCATTGATTTTCTTTTATAAGCATTTAAATGTAAGTTTAAAGTTCATTTGAGATCAAATAATGCTAGATATCACGGTGTATAGTGGTGACTGTTGTAACATGTATTATGCTTGTAAATAACAATAAAGAATTAATGGCTAACTAAAAATGATAATTAATGAAGAATTAATCTTCGAATTTAGCAAAAGTATGACAGTATTATTCATTAGGTAAAATCGAACGAACTAACTTTAAATGGATTTGAATAAGAAATTTGTGTACAAACTTTGACTTTAGCAGTTCATGAAACAAAATCTGTGTCCCAGAGTGATATGTCTAGTTCCTCATTTTATCATACTTTAAACCTCTTTCTACCTTACAATATATCATTACAACTTAGTTGTTTTATCTTCATTCTTTTCATATTCATCAAGTGGAAAAGTGCCTTTTGGTTAGAGATTCAGTGAAAGAACACCTGTATAAACTGTATACACTTAGAACTGAGGTAATATTATTTGAGTCAAATCTCACCTCTTAAAAATAAATGAATTATTAAATAAACGAATGAATCCAATCAAAATACGTGTATTAAACATAAGCATTTACACTGAAAACTAAAATAATCTTCTAAAGTAAAAGCATAATAGTTCATCCATAGTTCTCAGTTAAACTGCCTAATAGATATCAAATACTGAGACTGATTTTGAAATAAGATGTACTATTTTCTATTTATAAAATACAAGACTACAAAACACACTACTTGAGTTTTGTCGCAAACTGTTATTATCTGGAGACCCATTGATAATTAGGGTATGGTGGGTAGTTGTTTTGCTTCAAGACCGAACACTAACATCATAATAGATCAAACTCAGGACGGCGGGGCCTCACACAACTACAATACTTTTAGATCACTGACCTCCCAATATTCGGCATTTCAAACTTCAGTTTGTCTTCGAAATTGTCCAATGATTGTTAGATACCGTCAATCCCCACAAGTCACCGGAATTTTAGGAATCTCTTTCAAAAATAACCACTTTTATTTTCATGATTATTGTTTACTCGAGATTAGTTTAATCTGATATCGGTTTTTGTTACTAACCCCTGAAATATGAACAAATAATAATCTACAAATGATTCTCAAGTAGTTATTTGAAGTGATTTTAAAGACAAATACTGTACAAAGAATAGAATATACTTTTTACACAATTAAACTATGAGACATTGAAATATTTGCACACTGGAAATCAATAAGTCTTAGATACTAAACTTTGGACGATTACTTAAATTCTTTTCTTTTAATGATATAAAAGAAATGAAAAGTAAACCCAGTACATCAAATAAGTATTTTATCTTATTGATTAGCTATAAGTTTTATTCTGTCTAAATATCTTAAAATGTCTAGAAAACCCGATTTGGTGCCTTTAATTTTCAAGATCACCTATCTAAAGAAATTAAAAATCATGATAACCACTTTTATACGGAATATTTGATTCATGTTTTGTGGTTAAGAGTAATCTCCAGGAGGTATTGGACATGAGTTTAATGTTGGTTGGTATTCACTAGCAAGTTATATCCGTGGTCTTCAATAAGTAGATACCCCTATGGGATTCGAGCTCGCGTCATCTAGTGTCATAGTTACAGTATTTATCCACGAATAATCCAAGTCACTAACGACCCCCTGAAGGAATAATTACTTCTCTTAGTATTGCCAATAACCCTTGCTGACGAAAAGTCAGTGGGGCCGTGATATATTGTGCAATATGTCCCAAGATTTTAAAGTGTAGTTAATCTCGTCCTGTCGACTTTTCCATGTTTAAGGTGCTAAGAGCCTTAAGTACATCGTCTTGATCGAAGTCCGCGGTGAGCATACGGTTTGTTAACTCTGTACTTGGGTCTGGTTCTTTGTCTAGAAGGGGTTCCTGAGTGAAAACTGCCACAAAATAGTTAGCCATAGCCTATGCTTTTTCCTGATCTTCCTCTATCATCTCAGATTCACCCCCTTCTTTAATTAGGTTGCGAATCCAACGACGCATTTGTAATGACCTACTTTTGTGACGAGAACGCGGTTAGTATAATGGAAACAATTATTATTATAACCAATTGTACCAGTAATTGTTTTACTGTACTTTTTTGTTCAAGTGTACCAAGAACACTATTTCTCCCGTTGCCTGTGACCTTGCACGAACTGGAATACGCTCGACAGTTCCGCCTGTACTCTTTGGCACGTCTCGGTATTCTTTCGATACCATGAGATCGCCAACAAATATATCTTATTGCAACCATCAACAGCCTTCTGGTTTTCGGTCTACGGAGGGATCCACGTCGATACCTGCCAAGTAATCTTCTTGTAGTGGTGATCATAGTCAATTGCGACTCGACGCCACCTACACATCCTTGTTCTGTAGTTAATGTACGAGAATAGTCTTTAAAGTTGCTTGAGTGCAGATTGTGCCAACTGAATTTCATATTTTCTTTGAGCTTGCCGAATTTTAATTATACACGTGTTTGTTACCGATCTGTGGCGTTCCATCGTGCCCGCTGCGCCATGGCTGATAAAAACATTCCATCATTTCTTCTTTTATCCTAATAAACGTCGAATATCTCCGCCTATACAGGGATGGCCATGCTTCATCTTCTTTGGGACTGTCCAGGGTATGTATGGTTGAGCTACCCCATTGTATAACCGGCTGAAATGAGTCCATGCCTCTTGTACTGATATCCTTGAGCCACTTTCACAGATTTCAGCCGATGCTGCAGAGTTAGTTGCTTCCATATCTGCCTTCCATAATATTAGGACTGGCCGGCGCAAATGTTTGACAGGTGATCTCAGACAGGAATTTGAATACTATAACTGCATGGTCAGTTCTACCTAGTTGTGGGAGGAAAGTCATTTGAACAACGTGATCGGCATGTGTGAAGAATAAATCTAAAAGAGAAGAGGATTCTCCTGAGTCAAATCTCGTGGGATTTCTAATGTGTCGGAATAAAGTTAATCCAATCGAGTTTTCTAACAGTCTGCAATCGAATGACATTATCGATCGCTCTACTTCTAAGTTATTCTAGTTTACATGCGGTGCATTAAAGTTACCTACCACGAGGCTTTTACCTTTATTACACTAGGACTTAATTTTGCTTGTGAGGAAATCGTCTACTACACATTCTGGGCTGCAATATACCACAACTAATTCAATAACTCACCGCCTACATTTCAGTTTGCAACGCACCAGTTCACATGTCCCTGAAACATGTGCTACTGTCTTAACTGCTCGTATGGTTAGGGTACTTTTCGTGTACAGAATAACCCCACCTCCCCTATGGTTTAATATATCAGCTCTATTGGATAAAAATCCATTCAACTGAATCTCATTATCAAACACTTGTGACGGTAACCAAGTTTCTGAGGCATCAAAAACAACCAGTTTTTCTTTATCCACCATTGTCTTGAGCTCCGCCATTTTATTTATTAGGCTGCGGGAATTTGTGTATCATACCCCTAATTCTGTGAAGAACTTTGCCTTAGCACCCAGAGTGGTTTGGAGATGGTTTGACTCCGAACCTTTACAATTTGAAAGCCCTTATGAACGAGGTTTCTTTCACCGTTTCGGCGGCGCTCGTTTATTTCCACTTCTGCGGCTCGTCTCTTAATACGATCAGCTAGACTGGGACCTTCATGGACGTATGTTCCAGATCCAATCAGTTTACGTGAGTTACCTAAAATCGGTTTCCTTTCTTCAACCGTGGCGAATGTAACCTTTGAGAGCCTGACTTTCTGAGGACTTTCAGAATCAAACTTTTGTCCTATCCATTAGGCTTACGGATGATAACTGTTTCCGTTAGTAGCTGGATTGTTAAGGACTTAATATGACAGAGGTCGTGCTCAAATCTAGCCTTTGGTTCCTTATCGGAAGATTTTCTTACTTTATAAAAAATGACTGACCTCTCAGCGAGGTCTGTCTTAACACGCTGTGGAATTTTAGTTCCCGAAACCGTCTCTTTTTCGCACTTCCATTTCAATTCAGCATCAAGCACAGAGACTACGTTCTGTTTCCTTACTTTTCTTTCGCTAGGTGTGACTGCGAGCCACTCATTTACCTTATTTCGTCTCTCGGTCACTTCCTCTACACTGCTCAGGCTTGGCTCTCCTATAGTTTGTGTTACATTGATATGTGAATCCGGAACTGTACCCACAGATTCACATGCCTCAGTACGGTCTATATGTAGTTTCTTCTCGGCACGCTTCTTCTTTCTCCTCGTAACAACGCCTCCACCAACATGGTTATCTGTTTCCCTGATGAGGTTCATCTTTATGGTTTTGTTTAAGTCTAGAGCTGGGCTCATAATACCGCTCTCAAATTTCTCGGAAGCAGAGTTCTGATCATCTGCTGCTGCCTGTATATCAGAGGGCAACTTCCTAGATATGTTTAGCAGCTCGATCGCCTCTAGAATCAGTGAGGTTTCTATACAAAACCGACGTGATAATGGCTTGCGGCACCGTTTATATGCAGCCGGTGTGAGTCCGGTGCACACATCATGTATCTGTACTCGTAAAGTACAGATATCGTACTTTCCCACAAGTATTTGAAGTTTCAAAACACCTAAGCCAGTAACACATTTTACAATAAAACATGCCAACTCTGTGAAATCAGAATTCTGAAGTGAAGAGGTTTGAAAATATATTTCATAGAATATCGATATATCAAGAACTAACTAATCTAACCTGGTTGGTGGTTTTAGAAGTGCAGCACGGCGTACTCACTCGTGATCTGGTGCGGATGCATGACCGAGCGCCCTCAACTAGGTGAGTCCATTAAAACTAATATGGCCAGCATCAAATGTCGAAGATCAACAGAGATAATTATTTTGCAGGTCTGTTTACCGCTATGGTACTAAATGGATTCTTACTTTTCACAGCTTGGAGAGATAAACATACTCCAATGCCCTTTCCTACGTCTAAGAGGTTTCTCAACCTCTTCAGCTATCCATGGTGGACAGTTATTAGGTTTATGTGGTTGTAAGTACAGTATAAATGGGGACGTAATTATGTTAAGTGTACTTTGAATATTAACCCTGCTTATTCAATGGGTGAGCCAGCATTTACTGACCAATCTGTTGTTACAGACCACTTTTGAGTGGTGATATGTTTGCTCACCATATATTCAAGCCAGTTTTAGTCTGATCGAATATTGTACCACAAGCTCTATAGATGAATGGCAAAACAGCATGGTTGCAAATCGCTAACGGTTTGAAGACATTTACGGTGTAAATATCGTCAGTCTTACTAAAAAAAAGAGTGAAAACACACGTCTTATTGATAATTCAGGCCGACTTCATGAGAAAACATGGGCTGGCACATCATCAAAGACACCAATTTTCTACCTATAGATTGACAATTCGTTTGCAATTATCTGTTATCTCTCCACTTGAGCACAGTGGGGGTGAGTAGTCTACAAACCAACAGAATTCCGCCTGTTTTATGTGTTTAAATTCACCATATGTTTTCCGTAAATCATATCAAATCAAGGAAAGGTTCCCAGCACCAAGGATCCTAACCGTCCACGTAAATAAACCGAAATATTTTGGGAGCTGGAAGCTTGACCAAGAGTGCCACTATTGATCAGTGGCATAACATGCCTCTTTGAGGATGGGTTGAATTATAATGTTGATTTAACTAATGCTAATATCTATAGATACCCATGATTTTCTGTACATTTTCATTCTTTTCCAACAAGCAGTTTTCTCCAATCTTCTGTCTTCTTATTTGCGACTAGGAGGATTCTAGCGTTCGAGTGCTCAAGTCACACACGGTATAATAAGAATCTAATGAGTATCCCACAAATATTGCAGTTTCACAACACTTTACTAGCAACATCTATAATTGAATCGCGCCCGCCCAGTGAAATCAAAAGTCAGAAGTGAGAAAGTTGGAAGATATATTTCACAGATCATCAATATATCGGGAAGTGACTGACCTAAACTGACTAGTGATTGCAGGAGAAGTTGAGCACGCCGTTCCAACACGTGATCTAGTGCAGATACATGACCGAGAACCTTCAGCTAGGTGAGTCCATTAAAACTAATGTGGTCAGCATCCAATGTTGAACACTTACAGAGCTCTACATATAACAAAAGTCGCTTTACATTTTCCTGCCAAAGTAAATACACAGCCCCTGGAATTGCATGTCATTGTATTTACTGATATTAAGTTATTTTTGAGATCTAATACGGTCTTCAACGGAGCTGGAATAGCGGCAGCTTTGTAGGGGATAATTATTCAAAAAGAAATGCAATATTCATACTATAAAAGTAAAATAATGCACTTGACATGTTTTTATACGACATTTTCTGCGTTTTCAGACGTCAATTGACTATTTATTCATGCAAACACCACAAACTCATCCAAGATAACAGACGCTCAACCAGATACGGAATGTGGCCTTGAACAAAGCAACTCAAGGCCGTGGGGGCAAATTTGAGCTGCACCTAACATTTCGTTCGCCTCCGTAAAAGGTTAGTCGCAAGCACATTATATTCTCCTTGAAAGTACTGAAGTCCTTGAACTTTCCACGTTTTAAAGTGTAAATCAAGAAACTTTCCGGAAACTTGATATGTTATTGATGTATCAAAATAATATTTAATGTTTATTTACCAGGACTTCTATATCTGCTTGTTTTTGTATGCATTGTTCCGAAATTGATTTTATTTACCCTCAAAACCAGCGTAGGGCCAATCGGTTGTCCATTAGCATTGTAGTATTATTTGACAACCATTAAAATGTGAATTTCGAGACGCATGAGCGAAACGTTTCAATATTCCCTTTTAACGGGCAGAAATTTGATTCACAGATTTAATGTCATCTGAATTCACATCAAATTTTCTTGAAAAATGACGCTTTTATTCCCCTGAAGTTTACATTTATTACGCCTTTCTTTGTCTGAACAGACACAAGCTCGTTAATTGAAAGCCTTTCCTATTCAGTTCACAAATATTTGGTTGCCATGATTATTGTGACTGTTTTACTCCATAGTCTCACCATGGTTAATTGCCAAAAATAAGCCTTCGGCATTCGCAGCCTAGTACATATTTACTGACTTAGCTTTGATTCATACCTAGCATCAGGGATAGTTTAATCAACTGTTTGATCATAGTAAAATGGATGAATCAGGGTTCAAACCCTCACTCAATGACCAGTGGTTTTCTGTCTGACGGGTTACATATGGTGGTTGTTCGAAATATCCACACTTCAGTAGTGTCCCTTAATATATGACTAACTACAGTCATGGTATATCCTTATACGAACAGAAAATTAACAAGTAATGGGAGCAATTCAATTTAGTGATAAATTTCTTGTTTTAATGTCTGTCAAGTGTTGGGCTCCACCTTCCACTTGTGGCACATAATCTTACCCACATGAAACAGAAATAGGTTCCGAACCTCAGAGGCGTTGTGTGCCCAAGAAACCCTTCCCTCCCATGAGAGATTGTCGTTTATTATCAACTTACATAGTACTACTCTACTTATAGATACTGTTATTTGCATTTTAGTCTGTAATTTGTGGGGTTCCATAACAGTTTCTCCTTGTTGAAGGGAAATGTTAAGTACCGATTTATCGTACTATGTTGGAAAGTGTGAAAGCAATCTGATGTAATTTATTTACATGTTTATTTGCTTAGCTATGGGCTACAATATCCGTGGCATTCTCTCTAATGCTATATTTCAGTTTTAAAGTGTTTGCTTAGTTTCCAAAATTCTGTGACAATCATACATTCCTGATAAGTTTTTCCAGTAATGATTCTGTTGGGATCCTCAACATAGTTGAAGTTAATAGGTTTTTTTATGACAGCATAATCATAAGTTTAACATTTATGTTGAATAAGTGTTTCGAACTTTTCACTAGTTTAGTAGATAGTATATATTTCTATCTCGTGAAAATAGACTCATATGGGATGAGTTATGGTAAGTAGACTGATTTCTTGTGAAAAAACTGCGAAGTTACATTTCTTGTCATGTGCGTTTAACTATTGGTGCGTTACAAAGTAGTTACCTATAGTGGTTAATCTGTAAGGTCATTCACTAAAAGTAGATTACATCCGAAATAAAAGTACTTGTTTTGATTTTAGGATGAATGTATTGCAGTTGGTTAAACAAATGGATACTCTTTCACCGAGAATCCAAGCCTTGTTAAAAGAAAGTAATTGTCTCAGGTGTAAGGAAGACACAAATAATGATTCTCCATTTTCCCGAGATTCCTTAAAGGCTAGATTGAGTGATCTGGAATTCCGTGTAACACAGAACAAAGAAACGGAAAAGTATGTTTTATTAAGTTATATTATTGTTTTAGGCCTTTTTCAGGGAAATACGTTAATGAGAAATCACCTGGAATATATAAATGTGTTGTCTGTAGCTCAAAACTGTTTAGCAGTGAAGCGAAATTCTACTGTAGCTGTGGTTGGCCTGCATTTAACAGTCCTATAGAGTGTAACTCCTTGATCTTATCCATTGATTTGTCATCAGGTATGTCCTAGACAATTCATCTCATTATTGTTTGCCGAGATAACTTATGTACTAGGCCAACCAAAATTGAGATACTACGCCCCCAAATTTCCTGATACGACCGAGGGTGAGAAGATTCCGGTCTCCGTCCCGAAACGCTCTTACATGGCCACGCGTATACAGCCACTGCCAGGGAAGTCCTACTCACTACCTTCTCGCGGCATTACTGTTGCTTACGAAATTGAGAGGACGAAAAGCAAATGTCCGGCACTTTAACCGGGTTGATGGATGCGGAGGACCCACCCGAGGGGAGTTGGAAGACCCTAACTCCAAACTAGGGGTTCACAAGAGCTCCAGGATCCTGGGAGAACAAATGGTGTGTGAACCTATTTTTGGTCATCGGCTACCATGGAACCGCGTCTTCTAACGTTGCTCCACTGCGTTGTGGATTAGACTTGTAGGTCAATGGCTTTGGAAGTGATCCCCTGAGAAAACCACCTGTTTCGATTTGGGGGCCCGAGTAGTATTCCAGCCCTCACACAAATTGAATGATTCGTGTGGAGCATACATATTTTGTGCCTCCTTGTACGAATGTCTACGTGTTTAAATAAATAAACAATAAAACGTGAAAGAGAAAACTCTTCACCTCTAAGAATTTTGCCTGTTAATTACCTATAAATGTCTTTCATGTTTAAGTTATTTTAAACACGGGAAATCGAATATCATCAGTACTCAAAGCATCCCTAAAAATATTGTTGACAATGATTAGTAATTGAGCAAAATGTTGAAATGCTAAAGGAAAAGTCCGAAAGCAATTATGTATTTCTAATAACACCGAATTACAAATTTTCAAAGTTTGTGCGTAAACAAGTTCCCGAATTTTTACTGATTCTATTCTTAACAGACATACTAGGTTTAATAAAGCGTAAAAAAACTATTCTCAGTTTATATAGTAACAATTATCCTAAACAAATGACACGGTTTGTTATCATCACTGGCTCACTACTATTTCATCTGTAATCCAGTGGTCGATTAACTGGACACTCAACTGCCTTGTTACGAACCCGCATTCATGTAACGTAGTTTGGTGTAAGTTTGGCATCCCATGTACTTGCATAAATTGATCTGACGTTTAGCTACTTTGATGGATCATATTCAGTTCCGATTATACTGTTCCAAAATTTAATAAGTATGATAAGTTTCTCGTTTACTCTACCGTCCTTAGAATGTTGGTGAAAATTCATTCCGTTGCTTTTATGAAAGCATATTATTCCGTACTATATGAAGGGACAACTATTTGATGGGCAAACTAGAATTAGTGTTCATAAAGTGTATTTCTATATTAAATTAGTTAACCTAATTACACAACTTGTGCAATCCTGGTATATTCTTTTCAAATATATGATTTAAATACCAACCATTAAATACAGTATTATCACAATCTGGTATGCGCAAATTTTCGGATATTTTACTAGTCAGCTTCTTCTTTTCTTCGTCCTCTAAATCCTGTTTCTCGTAAATTCATTAAACTTTACGTGGATGAATAAGACTAATATTGTGTAGAGCAACAAGATGGCTTCGTATTACAAAATTAGTGTTTCAAAATTCTGTAACTGACATTTGATTTTATAATTATACGTCTTTGTGTATACAAATGACGTAAGTTTTAAGCTGTTAACTTGAGTAATTAGTAACCCTTTTGACACATGTAGAAAAGAAGTGTGTACTTTTACGCCATAAGTTTCTCGATTTGTTCAGTATTCCCAATATTCAATAATTCATCACTTTTAATGTATCCAAGACATTTCGGCTTTCGATTTATTTTTTAGGTGAAGTCCGTGTAGAAGTTTCTTGCAAGGGATGCAATGCTCATTTAGGACACGTGTTTGACGATGGCCCTAAACCTACAGGTCTCCGTTATTGCATTAATTCTTGTGCTCTAATTCTTGATTCTGACAGTAGTAGTTCATCGGGTTTAAATTTGCCAACTGCTTGATATTTTGTTAGTCAGATATAATGATTTTAATTTTACGTAAGCTAGAATTATCCTAGTGTTGCATTTCTAATCTCATGCTTTTTCCCAAAGTCTTATGATGAAACTTTGTGATGCTTTCTCACTTTCGTTTTACTTTTCTAATTTGTATTTCTTGTTTTTATTTGAATTTATAAAAGTCGTTTTCTAATTTTTAAATTAATTGCTTGTCTTTTAGTCTGCAATTCAAGTTACACTGGGTGTTTGCAAAGGGCATTCTTTTCCCAATGGAATAAACATTTCTATTTCATTGGTAGTTAGAATCCTCTGTATTCACCGTTCCTTGTATTGTATGTATGATAAGATTCACCTTGTGCTTAATACATGTACATAGGTTACTTATACCCATTAAATGCAACCAGTCGTAAGTACCAACGATTTATCGCTGTTTTTCATACGAATACCTGTTCACAAGCACAAATCCGTCCGTACAATATAAACAAGCATTTTTAAAATTGTTTTTGGAAGTGACACCTAAAAATCAAGACTGAACCAAATAAATTAGTCTCAAATGGGTTGTAAGTTTTAAATCCCTCATTCTAAAATATAAAACATTACTGATCTACTGGTAGTGCATTAGCTGTTTATCCACACTTGACATTTCTCCTCTTCCCGTTCAAAAATAAGCACAACACTAAGTTCCGTAAAATCGTTACCATCTCATTTATCACGTCGAGGTAGGTGATTATGAAAGTATCTTGTATAGAAAATATATATGAGACTGACCATTTCAAATACAATTACGACTTCTTGCAACTTTGATCGATTCTACGCAGTATACTTTTTCGTGTGTGGTTATTATCTTAAATATTTCGGGATGCTGCTTGGTATTTGTACTTACATTCTTCTCATGACGTTTTTTGATACCAAAAACCTTGTTTAGTAATTTTTGTGTCATTTATATCATGTTTGTTTTCCGTAGAGTATTGTTTGTATGCTTATCTCCTAGAGTGTAAGACAAAATTGTCATACCTGTATACGTTTCTACGATTCCTAACCTTGTACTTCTAAATGTCTGAAATAACTTCCTCTCTTGACAATTTGTGTCGTAAACATTTTAATTACTGGTCTAATGACAAGTGATTAAAGTCATTACCGAGTTTGTATCTTTCTGACTACTTTTTTACGTATCGTTCAAGCCATTACATAGTGAATTGTACTGAATGTTCCCAGGTAATATGGACATGGTTGGTAAATTTAGTATTTGTCCAAGTTAGTTCACACTGTATTTGGCAATTAGTAAACTTCATTTTAACCTCAGGATTACTGCGTACTTTTTTCAATCAGTCCATAGTCGTTTTCCTAACAGATCGTTATTGAGTTTCGTCCCCAAGATATTACACAGTTTTGTTTAATCCCCGTACAGTTTTCACATGGTTATAAGTCATCTGTTTAATGAGGATTCAGTAGTAGTTAAATTCTTTTAGTTCCACTAGTTCAGATGACCGGTACTAAATCTCCTTTATTGCCACAAGTATATATTAAGAACTCATCATAAGATCAGCCTGTAACATGTTACTTACCATTTTGTAAAACTGAATATTGTAGTCCTTTGAACTCATATTTACAAAAACATTTTAGCCTGTATTGAGTACAGTGTGTATAAACTGAATCCTTCTTTATAAACTTGGTTTCAACCTTGGCAATTAGATTAGTTTGTTAATAGGAGATTCTTTGTTCATTACTCTTGTGATTGTGACATTTTTTGTTGAAACATTTTTAAGTATTTAACAGAATGATGCATGATTATACGCTAATGCATGAGTTGATTCACGTGAAACGTTATACTCACGTGATGCTATTCAGGTGTATTAATCTTACTAACCGCTGGAATTTGTAGTCATCATTAATTTAATTCTTAGTTATTCATTTTCATACCTAACTAGAACTATCCACGAGAACAATATAAGTGATATTCGGGTCGGAGAAAACTGCTTGAAAAGTCAAACTACTTGTGAGTAGTTTAACGTGTTATCTTGCTTTCCTAACTCAATCAATAATAAACAATAACTGCTCTAATATTCGGCTCGATACGATAATTAAAAGTAGCCGAGTTTGGTTTGGTAGCTATTAATTCCCAAGACAGCGAAATTTTTACCCTAGTATTTACGAAGGGACCAGTATTTAAGTTAGAGGATTCATCGAGCACACACGAAGGTATCGTATTTTGAGTCCGAATCAGGGGCAGAATAATGTACGGCGGAATTCCTAATTAGCACAATTATAAAATCTAGGTAAAGTGCTTCCTGCAAATCATCTCTAAACAATGTAGTATTAAATAGGATGAATAATAGTGTTTTATTAGTGAGACATACGAATAAAGTAGTGTTCAGTCCACTTATTTCTTAGCGATATTCTTATCTATCATTATTGGGTAGAGAAGAAAAGCAATAAAATTACTTATAGATGACATAATGTCTTCATGAAAGCTTCATTGTATGAAATGAAAACGAAGTCCTCTAAGAAAACCACCTGCTTCAGTTTGGGCACCTGGGCAGTATCACAGCCCTCACACAAATCGAATGAGACTTATTCGGCGCATATATATCTGGTGCCCTCTTGTACCAATATTTATGTGTTTGAATAAATAAAAAGATCGGCTCAGGATTTCAATGAAATTCAACACCCTCCCATGCTTAAGAATATATTTATATTCTTTGTACGAGAGATATGCTCTAATAGTTCTGCGGTTGACGAATTATTCATTTAATCAATTTCTCGTTTTTCACTTTGAGCAATGCTCTGTAACATTGGTTATCTACTGTTTTGTGTGACATATCATTTGTATCTTTCTACTTGCTAGACATAAGTTCATACAAACACTGTTCTTAAAATCATGATGCTTGAATATTTTTAACGAATTCAGACACTAGTAACACTGACTCATTGCCCTTATTACCATGCAAAATAGTTACATAGTCTGTGTGACCTTCGCTTTAACACAAACCACAATTCAAAATCAAAGTAACTTGGTGTCTGTATAATTATTTTGAACCTTCAATCTTGTAAAATTTTACATAGAATGGTTAAGTTAGAAAAAGTGGGAACATGTGTATCAGTCATAATATTTCCAGTAACTCATAAAACAGTATTTTAAATACCTCCTGGAAAAAGATAGAAAGTTGTAATTTACCGACGGGGAAAATGTACCAGGATCGCGTTGCAAGGACTTTAGTTTTAATTATATAGATTCCCTGTTTCGTTAAGTGTACCGATTTATTCAATTTTGGTAGCCTTTAAAATATTCTTGTTTGTTTCTTGGATGCCTTGTGCTTATTTCACGTCGGTACCACTTGAGTTCTATATCACCGAATATATTTAGCTCTTCGATACTTCTAGTGTTTATCAACATGATCTATATATATGAATACTATTGATCACCAATACGAGCAGGAGAAAAACTTCACCAATGGATCATACAAGTTACCACGAATAGCTAACATTAAGACACTTAACTTAAATTCTAGTATTATTTAATAGATCTCAGTTGTCTCAGTTTGTAAAAACCTACAAACTTGAAATAAAATCAAAGTTTCTAAAATATTTTCATAAAAATAAAAGAAAAAACTAATTATGATTTATGTGACCCAATAAAGTATAATTTGGCCGTAGATATAAGATCAGCAGTCTCAGTTTTGAAACAAGTCAATATTCTCGTGTTAGTTAAAGAGTATACAAAAGGAATGGTGTTGTAGTTTTACAGTTTACTTGTCTCAACTCCTTTTTTATATGGTCAAAGTAATCGCCACTTTAACATAAAATATTACTAAGGTTTCCTCTGAATAATTATTAATAAAAACCGTCTATTCAAGCAAGCAAGCTTAACAGAATAATGTAAAAACCTGTGACAGTTAAGGAACTCAATGAGTTTCTGCATTATTCTGTCAAGCTTGTTGTAGCAAATTACTGTCTTCTTCAAAGATACCATGGGTTACTTTCGTTATTTCAGAAAGCCCTGTAGTTAAATCTCAATCGTAGTCTAACATCAAAGAAAGCAGATAATATATACTCTTAGACAAAATAAATTATTGCATAATGATAGACCTATAATATGGAAAGAAATGATTTCCATTTATTGATCCATGAATTATGATTGATTTACAACTTTCACTTTAAACAAGAATGTTAGATTATACGAGAATAAATGTAATGACCAAGTTAGATTTTTTTATTACAAATCAGCAGCATTCAATCATGGTATCATTACAATTTCTTAATTTGTACGAAAAACTGTGCACCATTCAGTTTTCTGTTCTTATCGAAACACATAGTCAATATTTAGTTTCGTCTAATTTGTAAACAAATAAAATCAAATATAAATGGATTGTCTTGTATTAAACAAAAAGAAATATGATTGTATGACTTATTATTCAACGCAAAATGTATACACATTAGTAATAATTAGAAACAATGGTTCGATCGGGATGTGTGAATATTTGCAACTTTTTGACCACCTCAATCAAGATAAATATAGTAATAAAAAGACCATCCATACTATTTTACATTGTAACTTCACTTACAAACTCCATTTACTAAATTGAATAAAAATGCCTCGTTGATATATTGGTATGTGTAACTGAGATTCACAGACAAAGATAGCTAATAAGAACCAAGAGGAGGTTAATGGCTGCTTAATTATGTACACAAATTTGCTAAAAGAAATCATATTGCACGTATATTATTAACAAAGTTAACTTATACAAAACTTATTTTCACAAGAAATATGCATCAAAATATAAATAAACTATTTGTTTGTTCCCAGAAGGGGGTTTTCTGGAGATTTTAGTAATTTTATATAGTTGAGATCATGAATCAATGGAATTTACACCACCATGGAAACCTGGAGGCACTGGACGGCCGTTTCGTCCTATTGTGGGACTCCTCAGCAGTGCGCACCCACGATCCCGCCTCGCGAGATTCGGATCCAGGACCTATCGGTCTCGCGCCTGAGCGCTTAACCACTAGACCATTGAGCCGGTATCCAACGGTGTTAATGTCTAACTTCAACCAATCCACGAAATTGAGCAACCATTCACCAATATCTTTTTTTAGTTGATATCTCCCAACAGACCTGATGGAACTCCACTGTTTGTTTCTTATGTTGAAAATGTAAGCTTAATAACATATAGGAGAAAACTCCATCTCATGCAAAATAAGATGAAAATTTTAAGCCATAAACATGATTCAATTTAAATATTGAACATAAGCTTAAAATGTCTTGATTTTTCCTGATTAATATTTTATCAACAGTCGAGTTAAAAATGTATTTTATAAATTTATTTCATTCATCCATTTCTGAAGTAATCCATTAATGATATGCCAAATAAAAATGGCCATAGCTTCAAATCAACTTGATGTATCTGAAATAATTGTTATCTAAAGAAATCATGTAATAAGATAAGCGAACAAATAAAATTTCGTGGATAATGATTGAGGATTAGTCATAAAGCTAAGTACGAGAAAACCGACACATTGAATCGTCGCGCGACCGGCTTGATCGTATATGGTCTAAAAGTTATTCAGTCAAATGCGACCTAAAACCTAACACATGTGATAATCGGTTCGAACTGCCATGCTACATCAGCACAGAGAAATACCAGAGTAGTGTGTGTAGTAGCAATATTGGTGGCAATTGGAAAGATTACTCGTAGAAGGTGTGATTCAAAAGGAGAATATAGTTTCATGGAATAATTAAAAAACTACATATACAATAGTTAAGAAACTTAAGTTTTGAAGGGACGCAAAGAGTAAGTGAGCTTCCATTATTATGACTGATTCTAAGACATGTTGCTCAAAGTCTCTGGTCATTGGTTATGATAAACGTGTGGACCCCAATCGATGTTACGCCATAAGCTCTGACTACTTCAGTAGTATTACACTAGAGAATCCATACAAGATTAATGAACACTTCTGGTCAGCCTATGTACCTTCCACTTAGATGTAGACTACCTACTTAGGCATTAAAATCCCTTTCTAAGGTTACTCCAGCTGAGAGTTTGAATTTTGAAGGGGAGAAGGCATCTTCCTATGAAACCCATCCTTCTCATCTGAATTGCAGTCAATGAGAGCATAGGCAGAGATAACGAAGAGGAAACGGTATGTTCCCCCTATCTATCCGTATTCTTAATACCGCGTTTAGTCGTCAACTCTCAGGCTATTGTTTATTAGGATCCATTTTAGGAGGACCTATTCTGCCTTTGAACTTAATGCTACACCTACTCCAGGTAATTTAGAAGTAGCATTTAAGGCCCCATATACACGGTAGGCAAATCAAACTTGCTGTTCTTCATATTGACTAGTTAAGGTCAAGAGAATGGCTGTACTTTAATCCTCCACCTGTGTTTCAGAAACGACATTCATCGATGTCACTGAATTCTAGAGTCCCGGCTGAAGAAGCCTGTCGTCCCACTTCATTTAAAGCTCGGACATTGAAAGCTCTAACAACCAGTTTACAGTGCAGTCTCAAGAGACCAGGAATAACATCTCGTGGACTACAAAAGTTAGCATTGATGACATTTGGGGATAAAGTCATCAAAGGGTTAATGGTTTCGATAGAAGGGATACTAATAAGTGACGAAGGGATTTGAACGAAAACAAGATCTCTAGCTCTGTTAGAGCTATGAGGGCGTTTGTCATTGTAGGAAGTGATATCCTACAAATGCAATCCTAAGCTATTTCCTAGACTATCGAGCATAGTCTTAGCTTAGCCAAAGTCAGAACAAGTAAGCTATTTGACTTGATAAAATTTATCTGTTTCTAAAGCGTATATTAACACTGTTATTATACAAAATAAACAATTAACTGTCTATTAAATAGGGTAAGAGACATAAATAACACACTGAACACTAACTAGAATACAGGAAAAATAAATCAACGAACTTAATATCATTTATGATAAAAATAAAATTATGATTGGTGAATAAGCGAAGCATAGTCAGAGAAAGTTAATATGGTGGTGGACGTTTCCTATTGTCATTGGCGGGTTCGTTTGTCGATCACACTTTACAGTCATTTCAAGGCTTTCCATATCACGGAAGAATATTTATTCTTGAGTGACCTGAAAAAAACAATTCTTTGTGAAATAGACCTCTGATGAAGCCGCCACGTTCGACAACGGAAGTTCTTCTATCATACATTCTAGCTTAGAAAACACATTGCCACCAAGATCTAATCAGTTAAAATGTAACTTTATAACTGTCACCATTTTATTTCCTATCTTTTTTCAATCTAGCAGTAAACTAAGGGTTTAAGTATATCCCTTCTTACTGGCTAATTTCCTATGTCTCACATCAGAAAGTTCATGCAAAGATTTCGCATAGTTTGGCTTTCTGTTCATATTTTAAAAATAAACAAGATAATTCAACAAGTACTATGAACTAAATAAAATGACATTAGTCCATAACCAGAGCCCTTCTGGTACAATCAGCATCATTCATGAAGTCTGGTCGTAATTTGTTTAGGCCTTACTGTAGTTCTGAATGATGTTGATATGAACCTCTGATAGAGCATGAACTTCTACAATATTGTAGATACTTTTCTGATGAGTGTCGATCAATAAACAATAAAGCTTCGAGGATTTTTTTAGTCTAACATCAAATATAATTTAATAAGATACTAGATACCCGAGTTTATAGTCAAGTCGTTTTTATTCATTGAGATCATGAACCGATCAATATTAGACCACCACTGAAAACCTTCAAGCACTGGATGACAGTCTCGTCCTAGTTTGGAACTCCTCAACAGTGGGAATTCATGATCCCGCACACGGGAGTCAGACCAAGGATATTTGATTTCGCGCACGAACGCTTAATCTCTAGATCGCCGGATGAAACTCAAAGATCTCCACAATTTTATATTGAATATTGTTTTTATCTTATCAATAAAACAGTCTCTAGAAAAGATATGCACATAAAATCATCAATACATAATAATATTTGGAATAGGTTATCCAAATGTATTTGTTTAGTGCACCGAAATCAGTAATTTAAAGATTGGTACCGGTAAAAGTATGGTGTGGGAAGAAGTCAACCAAAATCAAGAATGCAACTTCAGGTTACCGCACGAAATTCGAATATCACGTTCAACATTTCCTGCCGCTGTAAATGTTTAAAATGATTGCAAAATATAAGTTTTGCCATGAATAACTAAAAATCATAGTCTTGAACGTATCAAGAGCTCTTTAGATTATATATAACGGATAGATCGACACTATACCTAAATCCTAACCTTGAACCCTTAATCCTGAAACAAATTTTAACATGTTGGCACTATATTTTATAGACAAATCAACCAGATAGAGCCTCTTGCTTTTTTAGCTAATCCGATTCATCCTTCTATTGATACAGCATTTTTGCACTATAGCCGATCTCCGTTGGTGATGAAAACTCTAAACCCTTAAAACTTATCCTAAATGCCTAACTCTAACCAAGAACAATAAGGGAACTGAAAAATCTATTAGGGTCATTTTGGAAGTTGGGAAAAACGGATAATCTATATCCAAATAGACGAGTTTTTGTCTTCATTTATCAACTTTCAGTCAGATTAACATGTAGAAAACTTAAACAGATTCACTAAATATATAAAACCTATCTACAATTTATAATATTAATGCTTTATTTCCTATGAAATTACCATTTGCGAATTTAACATTTGGGAATACAGTAATAAAATCAAATGGATAGTCAAAATAGGGTTCTTTAAAATTAAATGAAAATAAAAGAATTAACTATTATAAGAATTTTGTAAGAAATACAATTCTTTAGATAGATATGTTTCTATTACAACTTGAGGTAGTATATCAACTTAAACTGAATACATAAGAACTTTCGTTTAAATTAGAGCGAATAGTTTCACAGTATTTGGGCGCCAAGTTGATGTAAGACAATAAATAGGAATAATATATATTTGTAAAATCTCAGCGAATGCATTTAAACTGAATACGTTCACTGTAATTTGGTAACTTTACCATTGAGAGTTTATTTTCTTTATTTTAACATTCCACTCTACAGTTGAAGTTTTTCTATGTAATATCTGTTGAGTTGCAGTAAAGTTATTGAAACTTATGTTAACTCAGTCTTTGTTAATATTGATACCAGTTATAAACATACAATACTTTAATGTTTATAAGAAGAATACTCTTAAATTATCCTTGATTGCTTATGCTTAAATTATTGCTCACTGATTTATTTAAAATGTTTATGTTCTGGTTAAGCGTTTGTTTTCCTTGAGAATAAAAAAATGTATTTATAGTAGTATTGTCTAGGATTGATTCAAGAGCTAGTCAAATAAAATATTAACCATGAAATAAAACCAAGTTTTACAGTTGTTGGTTGAAATTAATAATCAAAATGTTTAACTAGTTTAAAGATGTATGTCCATGATGAATGATAATGAGGAATGTATGTATAATAGATGTTTTAAAGTTTGTAAATCTTTAGCGACGAATATGTGACGTATACATAGATTAAGTTGTGGATCAACAATATAGTAAGATAAACGACCGGAATACGTAGATGTGACGCAGGATGAGAAATATAAGCAATCAATAACCTTATTACACATTCAATTCGAGAATAAATGGACATAAATTATTTGAGAAAAATTCAGAGATAAAATAAGTGTTATATAGGTTCTTCATACTTCTAAAGACAAAAATAATTAACTCAAATAAACATAAGTTGGGGAAGTGTAAAATGAATAGATGATTACTTCATTAGATTCATCACAATCAGCTTACAACGGAAATTATTATTAAATTATTAAGCTCCAAACCGTCCGTGGAAGGAAGATTAGTTGAAATCCCATTTTTATATTCAGAACTCTGTTTTTTGTATGGCTATTGCTACTGGTGTGTAAAGAACTTGACGCCTAAATTTACGAAAATTAGTAGTTTTTATTCGCTTTACGGTTTGGACTGAATGAACGAAATCTAAATTGTTTACAGTTGTAACTATATCTCTGTCTAAAAACCCCGTTAGGAGTCTCATAGCACTGAAAAGTCGGATTACCATACAACTGGACAATATAATTACATATAGATGTACATTCTTAGTTTTGAACTTCATGTACTTGTTAGGTTGCTTGCTCCTGACACTACAGTAGCATCTAGCAAATTTCAATACTGAACAAGTATCATATTATTCTTCCTAGATTACAATACAAATAAAATCATAATGATGAAACTCAAAATGACACAGGTATTTTGACTAAACTGTGAGTCTTTTTTAGTTAAGATAAACAATACTAAATAACACCTCGAAACCATATGTAAAGTGAGACTTAAAGTTAAAGTATAATGGTAGAAAAGACATTTGTCATAACAACCGAGTTATATGTAAATATTAATCATTTTCACTGATATCCATGTCGCTTATCACTTATATTTAAAAAAAAAGCAACAACGAGGAACCACTACACTTCCCATGACGCGAAGTGAGAACACCAACTGATACAAGTGAAGATTAATTAAACACAAAACATGACGACGATCCTTAGTCGAAAATATACTTATTCATATATTGATTGCACACTTATTTTTAATTAATGATAAGAACAAAATCGCATATATGAAAAATACCCAACAAATCACATACTGCATATCATACTGAACATAGTTTATGTTAATTTAATACAAGGGATATTGTATCTTAAATAAACATCACACTCAAATAAATTAATGTTGTATTGAATTACGAGATCACACTAGCAAACAAAACAAATATTACACTGAATAAGCCTCATACTGAATTAACAATTAAAAGCAGTTTTGGCCAACAATCACGAATCAAAATTTGATTTTCCCTTTTTATTACGTCATATCATTTTATTTCTGTTCATATATATTACTGATTAAATACATCGTACGACGAATAAAGTTTATTCCGTTTGTAACTAAGCTTCTAGATACAAGAATAATATATCGGATCACCTTAGTCACTAATTTTCCAAAATTTTTGATATACTGTTTGCCACACATAATTAAATTCGGTAAAACTATGTCTTTCACAACGTGATTTATAAACATCTTAAGTCATTTTAAAATAAATGAGAATTATTACTCGGGAACTCTGGATAGCAATCAAATTTTATGAAGCGTTTACGAGCATTTGAATTGAATGTTGCCCGTTTATCCTAAGAAGATAACTGCTATAATGTGGTGTTTGAATGAACCTATGATTCCTTTGTATTGATGACTGCTTGATTTTGAATTCCAAATGCAATACATTCGTTCATGTTCATCTAATACTGCTTGATTAAATTGCGTTGTTTCTGGAATTACTAGTTTATATAATAATTCAAATACTTCAAATCCTCACATGTGATCTAATAGATGTTAAGGTAGCTTAATAATTGATTATGATTGAATAGTTATGCAGCTGCTTATATTGAAGTTTATCTAAGCGAGAGACCCTCCTCCCTCGAGTGTGTAAACCAAAATCCGTCTAAATCTCATAAACATTTAACTGCAGAAATCGTTGGTAAGACCAACTAAAACATATTAAGAATGGCTGAATACTTTTATACAGTTGTGTTAAACCAGTCATTGATATAAAATACAATCGTTTGAAATGGGTGAGAGAAGAGTTTTCAACAAGTCGGTTTCACTGTCTGATTTTAGTTATAGGGTTATGATGTAAACTTATGGGGATATTAACTGTTGATGAGGACGTCGAACACTGCACATGAAGCCCTTCTAAGTTTACTGCTAGTTTAAAACCTGGATAAAGAAGGTTTGGGTATGTGGTTAGCAACTCCACCCTATAGAAAAAAACCTCGATACAAATACCGTAAACATAGAAAACCACTAAAACCAACCAAACTCCCCCCTGAGAGTTGAACGGTCTTCCTATAGAAGAGTTATGACACTTTATAATGAAAGCCGAGATTCTTTGGCTAACTTGCAATCCTCAAGTCAGAAATAGAAGAGGCAGACCAAAGAATAGGTGGCACTGGGAATGGAATACAGATACTGAAACGATTAATATCATTTGGAAACAGTTGGAAACAAGAGCCCAGGACATTCAAATGCAGATCCCTAATCAGAGACCTGAGCCTCAAGACGAGTTGTAGGTTAAGGTAAGTAACCCGCGTATACTGCTATAAAGGACAGAGAAAGCTGCAGCTTGCGGATCTCTGTTATCACAAGCCTACGGGATTTGTTATAACCTTACGACATAAATTTCCCTAGCCTTTCCATTGATCCTATGATTTTATAGCACATCACCTACGCTTAATTTTGTTTACTTTTAATTTTGTCATGTCCTCCAATTAACTTGTTAAACGGACAGTGTCGTTCGAACAGTAACAAGTTCTACATCTTTGTATCGTTATTAATATGTCTGTATGTTTGGTCACGTATTACAGCCCACACACATATTCCTCGTACTAGCTTAAATGTTAGTTGCATAAATCGCACGATGAATAATTCGCTTTTCCATGCATATGTGCTTGAATCTCATAAATTCATTCACCTCTTAATTCGCCTCTACATTAGTTCACTCGCACTAACATTTTTGTTCGGATTTCTTTTGCATTATTTTGGCTTAGTGATATGCTCTACTCGATAATAAACTGTAGTCGATGCTTCGTATTGCCTTCTGAAATTTATACACCGTTCGGATTTATTTAAGAATAGTAATCAGGACAATTGGTTTACGAAGCCTTATAAATTATCTCGAAGATAATTCACTATAACCCATATATTTAGCCTTGACAATTACTCACATGTAACTCTGGCCATGTTTATACATGTGTATGCACTAGTACATATGTGCCTGTAAACTTATGTTTTCTTATACTTATAAAGACTGAGTCACCTATTATTCGTTGAGTTGGCTATTTCACCCACTCCGGACCACGGGAATTTCTCCTCATCCTTTCTCGTTCGTCTACATTACCGAATGTCTGAAATATATGCTCCACAAATACTTTCGCATTCGACTTTTTATATCTAGGTTCTTATTAACCCAATATTTCGACAGTATATACTTGAGTCAGACCGTGAGCACTAAGAGCTAAATAACTATTATTAACAGGATCATGAACCAGTAGGTTTAAGGTAGGTTTATTCACAGATTATTCTGATTAAGAACCTGAGCATCATAGTGGTGAATACTACTAACAAGATTGCTTGTAAGTAGTAAGTAGCGGAACGTGGTATTGAACCTGTCACAGTGGGCAGACGGAGAGAAGAGTTTTAGTACGCCAAAGAGCACGGATTAGGTTAAACACTTGAAGACGGTTTATGATTAAATAGATTACAGAACATACTTCAAAATGAAAATGGATGGTTGAAATCTGTGTGCATATATTATACAGATATTGTAGATTTCAGTAGATAACAATATTAAACGATAAACATATTCCTATCATTTTTTTGAATTCTGTTTATACGTAGAATTTCTTAAAAATGTGGTGAGTATTATATCAAATTATATAATGTATCCTAGGGTCCACGGAACGCCATAATAAAATGAATGTGATGTTGGGTACCCTAGCCAAATGGCCACGTTGGAACTTGATCAGTACTAAGGAGTGGATAAATATAATATTGGTTATTACCCAATGACGGTTCACTGTGAAAAGTTGTGTCATTGTCATGATTAGAATTTGTTGAACAAAAACTAGATATAACACAGTCGTTACAAGATGAAAGCTATTAAATCTAAAACACTGAAGAATTGGTCAATGCATAACAAATTGTTATTTTTTAAAGCTCTGCTTTTACATTTGAATTAGAATTCAACTGAGAAATATTTAGATTGCTTTACGAAATTTTCATTGTAACTTTACTGTTAAATGTTTGAATGTAATAAATGAGATAACCCAATCTTAGATATAGTGAATGTAGTTGCTACGACTAAACATTAGATGTTTTGTAATAAAGCAGGTTCAAGGATTCTCGGATGAATACATGAAATGGGACTCGATAGATGGAATGCAATGATAAGAAGTGGCCACGTAATAACTACTAACGAGACAGTATTACTGACACAACCTTCTGCCCCCAGATGAATTAAAATTAAAGGCAAGACTGCTAGTCAGGAAATTAAATATTTTTTATCTAATCAAATATCATTGGCCATACAAAGCTCGTATATTGTGAACAAATATCCGAGCACTACTCTGCGTGGTTAAGAGTTAATCCAAACCGGTCAGCAGCTCAATCCATGAACCCATGGTCAACGCGGATCACCTCCCACCATGTGAATCGTCATTTCAAAATCTTCTACAAAGTAAGAAGAACTGGCTCATAAAAGGTTTGGATGAGGAATTTTCGCACGGCTGAGGCTATAACAATTCATCATTTGAAACCCGACTTCTGTGTACAAAAGAGTTATGTTTAATCCCTTACCCTTCTATAGCCTTAGCACATCTTCCGAATTTTACAAATCGTAAGTGCTAATTGTTACATTACTCTTCGACTTCTTCTCCTTCTTCATAAAGTAGACAGTTATTTTTCGCTTTTATTCCATTGATAATCACCTCTTAGTGCTTCCAAAACTATTAGATAGCTTTAATTCGTGATAATTTTCCATTGCTTCGCTAAATGATGCAACGCTCTTTCTATCCAATACTTGAAGACTTCTGGTGGCTTTAATTACGTTGAAATATAACCCTTCCATATACAAATTGTTGTATTCAATACTTGGAGTCTTTGGATAACTTTGATTACATCATGGGACACGATTTCATTTTCGCTGAATTTTACATCCGATACTTGAACAAGTTTGACTATCTGTGCTATTTTTACTAACTGATGATTCTTATGTAATCGATTGCACACTTACTACAAATTCCAAATGTAATACATCCAGCTGTGCAGATCTAGTTCTATCTGCCTTAAATTGCACTACTTCTGGAATTGCCAGTTAGCAAATCAATTTAAATACTTCTAATTATCATACTATATTTGATGACTTTTTAATCACTCCTCTACTTTACTACATGTGAAAAGGTGCCTATAAATTACTTATTTATTTGAACACATAAATATTGGTACAAGGAGGCACTAGATATATGTGTGCCACACAAAAAATTGTCATTTCATTTAATTGTATGGGGGCTATGATACTGCCCGGGTGCCCCGACCGAAGCAGAGTCTATAAATACGGTTGTGCAGCTTGAATAAGTGATAGCGTAGGAAAGAAAATTCTATTCGCTTAAACGTCTTCATTCTCGTGTAACTTAAGTTTACTGAGAATGAAATATAATCAGTATTCTTTTTAAAAAAACGTATCCTTCAGGGACCAGTGGAACTTGTCACATATTTTGTTGAGAAAGTTTCACAGAGTAAATCTTCATGCTATTAGACAGTAATACACAATAAACTAAGAACTTTGCTTCTCATAACTCGGTATGCTCAAATGACCAAACTTTACACTTAAACCACATAAAGAAATTCAATAGGTGACTCGAACTTTATTGACACAACCGAGGATAGGGATTATGCCAACTAACTTTTAAATAGTCAGGCGAGAAATTCAGTTATATTTGTTCTCCCTAGATGGGAAGAGATTTTCTATGTACGAGGAGATTGCTAACCACGATGTGGTATCTAAATTGATTATCTCAGCCTACCTATTTTTCTTAAATTCTCGTGATGTTTGTGTACAACAGTGATTCCTTTGTACTTCAATCTGCGACTAATTCGAGTTCCAAATGTAATATGTCCAGTTGTGAAGATCGGGTTCTGAACTATTCTGGGAATTCTTAGTTAGCACAACAATTCAACTACTTTTAATCATCATAGTTATTCACAATCATTCTTGGTGGATGATGTTTGAAATTAGTTTTATGCACTAAATTATGTAGTGCTTTCAGTAAAGAGCAAATATTTTGACTGGGGAACGGGTTAAATATTTAGGTTAAGGGATTCGCTAGAGATAAGAGCGTTTTTGAACAGCTTAGTCGAAGCTAATCCGACCCAGTTGATGTTTTTCCTTTTTGTGCTTATTGCTCCAATCTGGTCATCATGATTAAGATATTCGAAACCAGTATAGTCACAATTGTAGCTGATATAAATTACTTCACCTTGTTGGGTGCGATAATCCTCAACCACGAGTATATGCTTAGCTAGAAAGTGATAAACCAATAGTATGAACCAGCAACAACAGAAGACCAATAATTGGTTTGATCACGAATTGTATTTCTGTACTCGTACACGAAACATGGAAACGAATGTAACACACAAGCAAACTAACAATCGAATCAATGAATCGGAATTTTCTTAATCGTTCATAGTGGACACGAACAATAAAAATGCACAGCAGAGTCTCAATACAACAAACAAAATGAAGCTACTGCAACTTTTAGATAGTTGTTTTGTAAAAGATTTGGTAAAATAGCTTACTGTGCACTTCATACCCACTAATTGAGAAGTGTTCATCATACTGATTGAATCAGGAATTTCTTAACATATTTCGTTCTTTAGTTATGTTAGTAAAGGACTTCTTGAGATGGCTGATGACGAGTTAGGTATTGACTTTATAATTTAAATATTGACCGACTGTATTGATTTCGAAATGACTTACTTTCTGTTTCTTCCCAGCGATACCAATAGCAATGTTGATACTCCAATGTTTTGCCGTCTAACTCAATGAGAGACCAATTACCCATTTCTCAAAAACAGAAATGCTCGTACTTTTTAACGACCTAGCATGATACAAGTTGGTAGTCTAGACGTACAACTCTATATTTGAATATTAAGTCTTCTAAGGAAGTTGAAGAACTGGCTTCTATCAAATTAACTTTCATGCAAAAGGCCTAACACCAATCTGTTAGTAAGGAACTTGTAAGTGACAACTGCACTGTCATTCTTACTAAGGAGTTGAAACTACCAAACGCAGCTTAGGTAATGTTCGTCAGAAAAAGTCAAATCAACAGATGAGATGAACTGTGAAATATCAGGTAAATTCACTGGTGCACTAAAGAACGACTAGAATGGTGGCAGATCTTAACAATGAATGAGAACTGGATTGATTAGCACTTTCGTTCACAGGTTTTTGAAGCTACTACATCCTGTACTAAAATAACTTACTATCAAGCGCCTACCTTTCTTGATCCAACATTCTACTTACCTTAAGAGGAACTTACAACCCTTGTGACCAAAGCCACACCAAATTCAAACTAGTATAATGCTTTATTCTTTACATTCCACCTGGTAGGTCAGGAGTTCATATGCCCCGTTGCCAAGTAACATCTTCACTTGAAGTCATATCAACACACTGTTGTGCATCTAGAGGATTATACTACTATGAATTGCAATTCCTTTAGTCCTATCTCTCACTACCATTAGTCTTAGATACAACCATATTTCTGAGAGACTGATACTGCTGAAGGCTTTTCGGATCTGTTATATTACTGAAATTAGCCTGACTTATACTCATTTCCCATCTAACTTCGAATTGTGATCATATGAAAAACCTTTAACACTACATACCTTATCTAAATAGACACGAATCTGATTAGATAGCAAAGACCAGTCTTTTGACTCAATCTACAAGACAGTTTTTATATTATGTCAAGTGGGGAAACATTTCTTTGTATAAGAAGAGTCACACGTTCATAATATACACAAATCTTAAGACAATCAGTCGGTAAATATAATCAAAATAAAGGGTGGAATCAAAGATATTATATAGAGAAATCAGACAATAAATATACCAGCGGTCTACATAATTTCTACCTTACTTGTTGTTAATTTATT
>NC_031495.1:26876795-26877826 GCF_000237925.1 Schistosoma mansoni
AACAGTATTCATGGCCAGTACACTGCTTCGAGCCAAAACTAAATCAGATGTAACTGGAGAAGTAACACTAATTGATCTAAACCAAACAGAAGTAAACAAGACAATATTCCAGCTCACTCCTGTGAATATACGAAGCAAAGCATTTGGTAAATAGGTGTGTCAATTATTTTCCAGACTAGATAACCTTGGAACAAAAGCTAGTTGTAAATTGGCTTTGTATATTTTGCTACACTTAGCAGGCAGAATGCTTGAAAACAAAGTTAGAAAGCTGACTGATTATAGTAATTTATTCTCAATAAATATAAGTTACATGAGGCATGCCCTATTTTAGTACCAAGGCAAAAATAAATGGCAAATATTTCCGCGGAATGGATTGTCTTGTTGGCAAACAAAAAATATGATTGTTAAAGAAACACGCAGCCGATAGAAGTAGCAATTTAAGGTCCTGAGGAAGAATTAGGAGGGGAATGTATGTTTCGGAGACCGGAAAATCAAATCTAGACAATTTAGAGAACAGTGGAGATCAAATTAAATCACACCTCCTCCTCTTCTTCTTCGCTGAATTCAAGGCGGCTCGAGTAGCTGCTACGAAAACATCGCTGACTCCTTCCTTGGTCTTAGCTAAAGAAGGCTAGACATAAGTAAAGACAGTACCTGAACACTCAAAGAAGGCATAAGCATTAATATTTTCAGCCATTTCTTTACCCTCATTAAAAGTGACAGGAAGTTGTTTGGTTCTGTGTAGCTCATTCTTTGTAGCCTCGTCATGTCGTAAGTCTTTTTTGTTTCCAACTAAGACAATGGGAACATCAGGACAAAAATGACGGATCTATAATAGGATTTATGAACTCGCGGTATCTACTTCTGGTAACCATTTCTCAGGAATGTTTTCGAAACTGTCAGGAGAGTCAATACTATAACATAACAGAACTACATCCGTATCAGGATAAGAAAGTGGCCGTAGCCTATCATAATCTTCTTGGCCAGCAGTGTCCCAGAGAGCTAATTCAACCTAACACATATAGTAAGTA
>NC_031495.1:26878026-26907689 GCF_000237925.1 Schistosoma mansoni
ACCATCTACCCATCCATGCACCAGTGAATCTAGGTTATCCTGTAGTGTTTCTCTAACAATGTGTACGGGTCTCCAAATGAATTTGCTACATTTGGTAAATCAGTTGGATAAATTTAAAAAGAGGAGGACCGAGGATCGCACTTTGAGGAACTCCGCCTTTTACAGATCCCCACGTTGATAAAGTTCCAGCTACTCTGGTTAGACTAACCTATCGATAGTTACTAACCAAGTCTGCTCCTCGCTTTATAAACCTGACTGATTATTGTCTTCCAAGTCTCTTGGTAGACTGGACTGCCTCAAAAACATATCAGACAGTATGACCATAGGTTCAGCCATTACATCTAACAGAGCCTTCATAACCCTAGGACGAATATCTGTTTTAAATTGTGGCCGAGTGCCGTGTTATGTATAACGTAATAATACCGCCAATTAGAGAGCAGTGATTTGTCGATCGGACCAATGACACGAGACCCGTACGAGCAGTCTAGAGTACTTATTGGTCCTGTTTTCTGCCTAGCCCAGCCAGTTAAGTCCAGAATACCAATCTTAGCTTATGCAGTATGAATCATACTTCAAACATACTGAGTTTATATACCAATCAAGCTGACCACATCGTTCCATAAAATAGAAAATAACATTTGTACAAGATTCAGTCAAATGTGGCTGTAAATAAGGGAGATAATAAATGATAGGGCATAATTCAAGAATGGTAGATCATATAGCCATAATTTATAGGTCAAAATAAAGCTCATAATAAGGGGGACACGAATATGAATAGGTTAGTTATTTAGCATTTGTACGATAAAAATATATGCATAGTATTGGTCTAAAAATGGATCTCAAAGTTACCATTCACTATTGTTATCGGGATATAACAATATCATCAGGACCACTGGGCTTATCTGGTTTGAGATGAAGTCGTAAGACAGCCTCTTTCTCAATAACTATGAGATCCATCAACGAGCTGGCATTGTCAGAATTAATTATCGATCTTTCACTATCGCCAGTAAAAAAACACTACTAAAATATTCTGATAATGCCTCAGCTTTCGCAACATCATTTCTTGCCAATATCAACGGGTTTTCTTGTAGTGAATGTTGTGGGATCCCATCACTTCTCTGAGCTCACTTTTTATATACGAGAATGACCTTTTCGGACTATTTTCACAATCTCTGACCAGTTGTTCTTCATATGAATGTCTAACCTTTCTTAACTCTTTTCAACCGTTTCTAGTTTGGAAATAAATGAATCTGTACTGTTCACAGCATGTAGCGATAAACATACTCCATTGCCTTTTCCTACGTCTAAGAAGGTTCTTGACCTGTTTGGTTATCCACGATGGACAGTTTTCGGGTCTGCATGTTACTAAGCATGGTATAAACGGGGACGTAACTAAACTAAGCTTTTAGGGGTGCTAGATCCCCAGAACTCACTTGGTAAATGTCTTATTTTTGGAATTTTATGTTGGAAATTTGAGTTTCTTTCGCACCGAAAGCGCCCATTTTCACCTTCATATCGTATTTCTCACTTTGGAGGACCTTAAATGTCATTGGTTCGTTGACTTTTTAATATACTATTTTGTAACGTTTCCCAATGACATTTTTATGTTGTATATCTACGCTTGAGTTATGCTTTTCGGTATCCGTGATTCTGGCTGCTTGTGGAATACGTTTTCTCTCATCTAGACCTGGACTTCTCTCTCTAGTTAGCGGGGCTGAGACCTATCGGAATAGTTAGCTTGTCTGGTCATTATGTCACTGAGTCTTCGTTCCGTCCGCAGATCAGGTGAACTCGTAATCTCTTCAAACATAGAATAAGCGTACCTTTAAATAAAGACCATGCTTCTTCAATTGATTAGCTAGTATTTAATGACCAGTCCGTTGTTGCAGCGCGCTTCTAAATGGCTGATATGTTTGGGTGAGCCCTCAAATGCCCTGATACGGCCGAGAGTGAGGAGGGGCCGCCTTCCCTCTCGAAATGCTCTCACACGTCCACGCTTATATAGCTTCTGCCAGGGAAGTCCTACTCACTGCCTTCTCGTGGCGAGGGTGTTGTTTACGAAATTGAGAGGACGAAAAGCGAATGTCCTGCGCTTTAACCGGGTTGGTGGACACTCAAAGTTCAGCAAGGGAAGTTGGAAAACCCTGATTCCAAACTAATGGTGCACATGGGCTCCAGTATCCTGATGGAACAAATGGCGTATGAACCGATCGTTGGTCACCGGCTACCATGGGACTGCATCTCCTTACGATGCTCCACTGCCTTGTGGATCATATTTTCCGGTCAAAGGCTCTGGGTGTGACCCCCTAAGAAAACCACTTGCTTCAGTTTGGGCACCCTGGGAGTACCACAGCCCTCACACAAATCAAATGAGATGACAATTACTTCTCGAAATACTACGCTCGCTTCAATTAGAATTCAGACAATTCACATTCACTTGATAACACTCATTTTTACTTTTATTACTATTATTATCATTTTTTTATATACTACGTCACTTATTTCCCTCTATTCCTACTTCATGTAACCTTACTTTTCAAATTATGCAGCAGCTCGCCCATGGTGGAAAATCTGTCCTATCTAAACGATCTCCAGTCACTGTCTGGTTGAAAGTGAATGCTTCACCGATTATGAATACTAAAACAGTCTTTCTGAAACCACGTACGCCGTTCAAGCTGGCTTCCTTCAACGTTCGCACACTAATGCAGATCGGACAACAGATGGGGCTGGCTTTGTCTTTAGGAAGTCTTAATGTTGATGTTTGCTGTCTATCCGAGACCCGTATTCAAGACTCTAGTGAAGTACTGCAAATTCGCTCTCCATCTGTCGCCTCGAAAAGCTTGTTTCACGTGCGCTTATCCGGGGACCCTGTGGCATCCTCGTCTGGTCTTGCTGGCGTTGGTGTCGCACTAAGCGCTAGAGCTGAGGCAGCACTAATCGACTAGATCCCCATTGACATTCGGTTATGTGCTGTTAGATTAGAAAGCTTCATCAAAGTGAGAAACGGTGTCTTTTCGTCATCTCCGCCTATGCCCCGACAGATTGCAACCCGGATGCAATCAAGGATGAGTTCTACCACCTGTTAACTGTTCTTCTCCAGAAAGCGCGTTCGACAGATATTGTAGTATTAGCCGGAGACTTGAGTGTTCAGGTCGGGCGTCTAGGCACAGAAGAGAGTCGTTTGGGTGGCGGATGGGGACTTGTTGGTCGCAGGACAGATAACGAGGACCGTCTACTGCAACTGTGCACAGACCACGACCTGTTTCTAGCCAGCACTGACTTCCGGCACAGTCATCGCCGATGTGCCACCTGGTGTCCTCCCTCTGCATCTCAAGCCTGGAATCAGATTGATCACATCGCGATCATCTACCGTTGGCGTGGTTGTGTACAAGACTGCCGCTCCTTTTGGAGTACCTATCTGGACTCTGATAATGCCCTGGTCTGCGCCAATCTTACCTTACTTTTCAGTGGCCACCGAATTGGCCGTGATCAACTGATTGATGTTGGCAAACTGGTTGCAACTTCTGTTGCAAGTAAGTATGGAGTCGAGCTAGCTTCTAGGCTAGCTACCATCCCACCGAAAAGTTTAGATGAGCATAGGTTGCAACTGCATGACGCCATGAAAATGGCGAGTAAAGTCGCTTGCGGCTTCGCGAAACGCCCCGCTTATAAGCACTGGGTCTCTTCTGGCTCCTTACAACTGATCGAAGCCCGTCGGTGTACTCCGGGTGACCGTGAGTTTGACCATAAACGAAGGCTGTTATGTAATGAAATTGGGCAAAGCTTGTATAAGGACCGAGAAGCCTGGTGGTCAGAGCGTGATAATGAGCTGGAAGCAGCAGCTGCATCTGGTAACTGCCGGATGCTCTTTCAACTCATCCGAGCCACTGGCGGTAAGAAGTCTGGTGTGAGTGAAACAATCTGTGAGGATGACGGGCAGAATTCTTTGTAGGGCAGTTCAACTGGCCTGCTGCTCCGGGAACATCGATCAGACTGTCCTGCCCTCTATGCCCGGTGACTCGACCGTAGCTGCTACCTTGACGTGGTGGTCGGGTTTGCCTATCGTGATGACCCAACCGAGCTATATTGGCTGGAACATATGTTCCTGTAGGTTCTACCATGCCAGGCAGGTCGATTGGAGAACTGTAAGACTAAAAGCAGCGACACAAGGTCTGAGGCCAAAAACGTACTGCTGACTGTAGAGGGGTGTGGCAGCAGTAAGGTGTTTCTTTTGGACAACCAGTATCTGCAGAGATGCTGCCTTCTTACAAGGAAGGAAGGGGTTAGACAAGGCCGACCCTAAAAATGTCATGCCTCACCTTACTTCACGGATTTCCCTCTCCGGCGGTAAGGCTCTTTGAAGAACGGAGCTAGCACGTCAAAACCCCCCACAAGAAGGCCGTGCGCGATTGGCCTCGAGCAGTTGTCCCTTAGGTTCTGCGGTCTCGCTCCCAGGTCATTAAGACCAACAGTAATCTTACTTCCTTTTCAGGTCCCTCAAGAAATACTCTTCAGCAGTTTGGGCGGCTGGGAATTGATATCAGCCCTCATACCCGTAACAACACACAAGACCAAGCTAGTCACAATCAAATCCTTCCTACACCTAATAACTCTGTTATCTCCACGACTAACCCTTCTCACGTCCGTTTATCACCTCTCACCGCTGGGGCAAATGATTCGAGTACTCGGAACGTTGTTCTCAGTCTCCTGAAACCACGCTCTAAACTACATGTAGGAACTTCTAACGTCCGAACATTGTGCTAAATAGTACAACAGGATTCCTTAGCTAGGACTTTAGAATCTTGCGCCATCGGTATGTACTGCGTCTCTGAAACGCGCTTACAAGATCCGAGTAGCTTCATTCATTTGACCTCACCATTTTAGAATAAAGAATCAGCTCGATTCACGCTTCGTGTATCTGGAAGCCCTGATGCTGCTCTCTGTGGCCTCTCTGGCGTAGGTATGGTCTAAAGTCCTAGGCAGAACTAGCTCTTTTAGACTGGATCCCAGTAGACAGTCGTTTGTGCGCTGTCCAACTAAATGGAACAGTAAGGACTCGGAAAGATAGGGACACTCGTCGTTACCTCTTCGTCGTCTCTGCCTACTCTCCCAGTGACTGCAGCTCAGATGATGTAAAAGATGAGTTTTACAGTTTATTTATTTTATTTATTTATTTAAACACATAAATATTGGTACAAGGAAGCACCAGATACATATGCGCCTCACAAATCTCATTTGATTTGTGTTTGTTTGTTTTACAGAAAGCTTACTGACCTCCTAAAAGCTAGGCGCTTTGATGTAGTAATAGTGGCTAGTGACTTTAATGCTCAAGTAGGTAAACTAAGCGAAAGGGAAAGATATCTGGGTGGATATTATGGTGTCGTAGCTCGAAGAACAGATAATGGTGACCGTCTGTGCTCAAGTAACCGCCTGTTTCTTGCAAACACTAACTTTAAGCACAAGGAAAAACATCAGTTGACGTGGCGACCTCCGAATTTTTCTCAATGTTGGACCCAACTAGATCACATCACAAGACTGGCAGGATTCTAACCTAGTACTCACCCTGGGTGGTGAGCGGATTGAAGTAGTCTAGAAGTTCGTGTATCTAGGTAGCTGCATAAGTGCTGCTGGTGGAGTGAGTGACGAGATTAATTCGCGTATAGTGAAAGCCAGAGCGGCTTATGTCAATCTGGGCCATCTTTGGCGCCTTCGTGATGTTAGTCTGGCTGTAAAAGGTCGGATCTACAACGCGTCGGTGAGAGTTTTGCTCTATGCTTGTGAAACCTGGCCTCTCCGGGATGAGGATGTTAGACGACTGTGTTCGATCATCGTTGTCTCCGAAGGATTGCTGACATCCAGTGGCAACACCATGTTAGTAATGCAGAGGTTCGGCATCGTGTGTTCGGGCGTAGAGACGATAATTCGATTGATGTCACCATCTTGAAACATCAACTTCGGTGGCTTGGTCATGTTCTACGAATGTCGTCTCAGAGAATTCCACGTTGTGCATTATTTGCCGACACTGGGACTGGATGGAAAAAGCGGAGAGGTAGTTTGTGTATGACATTGTGTCGTGGTGTGAAAGAAAGCTGTCCAAGACTGGCTTCTGTTGGTCCTTCATGACTCCCTGGTTTGGGTCCTAGAGATGATTCAGCACAGAGGCTAGAGACGTTATCAGATATGGCTCAGAATAGAAGTCAGTGGCGATCCTGCTGTAACCTTCTTTTACTTTCTTCATAAAAAGTGGTTGTAACTTCCTTAACTGAAAGAATTTTTCTGGTTGTACCTCTCTGTTTCTCCCATTAATATTGTCATTACACTAACATACACCAATCTGTGGTTGTTATTATCCTCCTTTTATTTTCTTATGCGCATCTTACCTTCTTTTTCTCTTCCCATTAATTTTTGTGTGGCGCATATGTATATGATGCCCCCTTGTACCAATATTTATGTTTTCAAATAAATAAATAAACAAATAAATAAGTGGTTACTAAGTCTAACTTAGATCCTTGGTTAGGACCAACACGTGTGGGTTCAGATATACGCTGTACTAATGCATGCTCCGTTATCAGGAGCCTACTATCGAAAGCGTTTACAGATTATACAGTGGCCAACTCTACCCAACTAATATCAGGTGCATTAAAATCTAATATCAGGTGTCTTATTTTCAACCCATATCTGAATGTGCTTCAAAATAAAGTCATTAGCTGAGCAGATTGGGCTACGATTGATGACACCTAGTATAAGTGTACAATATTCAAAAGTGAGTTCACAGCTAATGACTTCACAGGATTGTTATAACTTGTGACCGAGTGGATGCCCTGTTAACGTATGACGTGATAAAACCGCCAATCAGAGAGCAGCGAATTATCGATTGGAACAGTGACACACGAAAACCGTACGAGCAGTCTAGATCACGTATCGGTCTTGCTTTCTGCCTAGCCCAGCCAGTTAGGTCCAGAGCACCAATAACAGCCTCTGCGGTATGAATCCTTGTATTTCAAACATACTGAGTTTATATACCAAGCAGTCTGACCACATCGTACCAATAAAATAGAAAATAACATTTGTACAAGATTTAGCCAAATGTGGCTGTGAATGTGGGAGGCAGCAATTAATAGACTAGGGATAACTCAAGAATGGTAAATCATATAACAATAGTTTATAGGTCAAAATAAAGCTCATAATAAGGGGAACATGAATATGAATAGTTTAGTTATTTAGCAATTATACGATAAAAAATATATGCATAATATTGGTTCATAAATAGATCCCAAAGTTACCATTCATTATCCTTATCGGGGCATAACAAAGATCCACTATCATGAGATTCACAAACAAAGGAACGAATGTTTACGTTATTAGCTATGTATATAAGGTCCCTACTTGCCTCATGGATTGATGACACATCATCTATGTCTACTCCCAGTCTTTTAACTCATTATTTGAACAAGTAGCTGGTCGAGGAATGGGATTATAGTTGGGCCTTGGTATGGCTTTTACAAAACCAGGATATTCGACCTACTTACGTGCATATGTGCAGTTAACCCCATGACCACTAATCGTCAACCTATTGACTTCGTCTCGTCGTGATCCTGAAAGGCCGCTTGAATTTTGTAAGATCAACCTACTGGAGATGGGGTGTTTAAGTAGTTATAAAATAACAAAACTGCTCAATCGTAGGCTATATACCGTTATGAGATTGGGGCGGGACCAATACGCTCATTTATTCAATTACACCTCTCCTTTTTTACTTCTTGATATCCTCTTGTTTGCAATTTTTCTGCACGTATGTCTGTTCTGCTATGGGATCTTATTACACAAACGGAAAACAAATCAGCATGAAGTGCATTTGAATTTTTCCTTCTTTGACTTACTTCGAAAAACTAGTAGTAACCTCTGTTTCATCTATGCTATGGAAGTTTATTGATATTCATCAGTACTGATTTCAACCATAATGGTTTACGCTACTTGACGGGTTACCACTGACTACAATTACCAATTTCAAATCCCATTTGATTTATTGGGAATCAACTTTGACATTTTCGTGAAGACAAATACTTTGTTAGTCAGCGAAATTCACCTGCTGACGAGGTTATTATTCAGTGGTAAGATATTGTCGTCTGATCTTCACACTAAAATTTCACATATAGTTTTCCATTTTCGGTCTTAAGTCTTCAGTTAACCTTTATAGAATGTGTATATCCTGGGGTATGTGTTATCTGATAAGCTAATTTTAAACGACCTCACTAGTTTATTTGGTTAATGCTTAAATCAAGGTAATAACCAATGAAGAAGGATACTTAATCTAGAGTTAATTTCCTAATTATGGTGAAAGCCTGATAACTTCATCTTTTTGTGCTAATGGGATATGGCAACTTGAACCGGTGTACATACATACAGGTTCTACGTTGTGACTGTCTGTTGTGGTGAATAGTTCGTGCGTACTTGTTGTTTTATTTGGAGGAGGGTTGGTGAGTTTATGAATATATGGATAAGTCTATGGATAGAGAAATTCAGTGTTTAGAAGCATTTAAACATCTATTGAACTGTAGCAATATTTTAAGACAAGTTTGAACTCAACATTTTCGAGTAAAGTCTAGGCGTTTCGCAATCTTTCGTGCTGATAATTGTTTTCCGATCATTTCGTTTCTAACTGTGAACTCTAAGTAGTACATTCTGTTGCAGCAGTGTGTTCGAGTTTATTCTAGTGTTTGTGTTGTGTTCGTTTATTTGCTCTTTTAGCATATGTGTTGTTTTTGCTCGAGCTTACGGACGTCCTTATCGACTTGATATTTTTATATTGACGGGGAAGACTCAAATATAATCTCTGATGCATTTAGAATGACTTGTTTTAGTCTGTATAGCGTAATTGTTTTGTTGTAGTGATAAATGAACGCATCAATACACCAGCAAGTTTCGAAGAATGAGCAGGCTACTGAATCTTTCTCTGGTGCTGATGGTAATGCTACGGATACGTCCGTTCATAAGACAGAAGATACTGATTTGTTGAACCGGTCAGCTTTTCGAAGGGATAGTGGCTCTCGGTCAACTACAAAAAAAGTTAAAATTGTTGACCCGAAGCAAAATGTGGAGGCTGACTCAGATGATGAAGATTTATTATCACAACCAAATATTGCTGGGGTTCCTGTCATTGGGGAATCAATTGGTGTTGTGAATTGCGGTCAGCCAAACGACCAGCAAGCTTCTGCAACTTCCGCTGACCGCAAGAAAACAAAAGAAGAACGGAAAAAGGAACGTGAAAAGAAAAAAGAGGAGGAAATGCTGAAAAAATATCAAGCGGAACAAGAAGCCAAACAAAAAGTATCAGCAAAATCGAAATGTAGTCGCTGGATAAAACATAATCTCAAGGTACTTATGACTTAAAGTTTCCAAATTTCTTGACAGATTGGTGAGGGTGGTTATAAATTTGTTTACCGTGGATATGATAGCGTTGAAGCCAGAAATGTTGCATGGTGCGAATTCAAAGTAAGGCTTAGCTTTTACTTTATTTCTTAGCGTGAGCATGTTGATACAAAAGAAAAACGTCAAGCAATGTTCAGAGAGACGGAGATTATGTTGAAAATGAATCATCCACACATTGTCAGATGTTTTGATGTTTTCAGAGAGTGGATTGATATGGAAGATCCGAACAATCAAATTGAAGAAAAAGGAGTTGTCATTATCCAGGAACTGATGGGTGAAGGGACTTTAAAAAGGTATTCACATAGATTTCACTGACTTATTTTTAATATGTTACTAGCGTAATCAGAAAGAACTTCTTAGATGGCCAGTGCATCCTTAAATTTCCCCTTATTACACGTTGGTGGCATCAAATTCTCGATGCCTTACGTTATATGCACCATAAAATCCAACCTCCTATTCTCCACAGAGATTTAAAAGCTGATAACTGCTTTTTGTACGGCGCATCAGACGAAGAATATTTAAATGTGAAGGTTGGAGATTTTGGTTTGGCAACTCATGTGAGTAATAGTGGAAGAAAAACTATGTTGGGTAAGTACGGGGGTTTTTAAGAGTAACTATAGCCTTTTTGTGATTCTCTATTTTCCAGTACTGGAAACCTACCATATTTTACTTAACTCTATTACATTTTATATTTCATTAGTGGTATCACTTCCTAAAATAATACCTTACTAGTATTTGATGCCGATAAATATTTATGTCCAGTACGTTGATCTTTCTAATGATTGTCTATTTGAGGTAAATCACTGATGTAAATTGTCTCCAACTAAAAAATCTTCACAACCTCCCCCCTTGCTAATAAAACATGAAGTGATTCAATTGTTGCAAGTACTAAATAAACAATCTTAGCCAGTCTTTATTTACACAAATTCAGTTATTTGTTTCAACTTTGTATCTGACCCTATATTTACGTTGTAAGCAGAGATGGATAGTGGCTAGCAGTGGAATCCAGGGCGCGCGTTTCGTCCTATTTGGGACTCGTCAGCCGGATGTACCTGCATCTCAGAGTTGATGTTCACTCTGGGACTCGAACCCAGTACCCTCGCTATATATATCGAGGCAATACGCACAGTATGCACATATGCCAATTAGAGACTGACCAGTTGCAGTCCTAACACATCGATGGGAAGATTCAAACGAACAGTACTAAATGAATTTCTATATTTACATTGCCATGATGATGGGGGTTTGATATATCGCGTAAGAGTTAAGCTTGATGGTTTGATCTCTCTTGGGATACAGGTTACCGACGAGGGAACTCCAGTTATCTGTGTTGTGAGTTCTTTCCAATGTTTGCCAAATGTTCATATTCTTAATGGTTGCCTTTTTGCCTTTTGCCTTGAGGACTCCAAGTTAGAGCTTACTTTGTGATACAATATAATGGTTTATACAAAATAATTCCTATCCACACAATACAATAGCGTGTGAAGTACATAAATCGTATCTTTAAATTTCATTCCCATATGTACTCAGTTTAAATATCCTGTTTAAATAATTGATCAGAGAAAATTACTATTGACCTATTCTGTCCTCATGTACTTTTATCTTATTTTGTCCAACCGATTTCTACCGATCCTGTTAATTTTAAATGTTTTAGGTACATTGGGTTTTATGGCGCCAGAGATTTTTGATGAAAAATATGATGAAAAAGTCGATATTTACGCTTTTGGTATGTTAATGTTAGAAGTGATGACAAATCGTACACCTTATGACGAATGCGAAACAGTTTTACAAGTAGCAGCTAAAACAATGTCTGGACAGGGACCGGACATAATGCAAATGGTGTCAAATCCATCTCTTCGTGAAGTAATCAGTGCATGTATTCAACCTTTGACATGTTTTCGTCCTACTGCTGATGAGTTGTATTTCCACCCATTATTTCAAGTAAGCAGGAAGTATATATATATATATATATATATATATATATATATATGTACGCTGTTTAAATTTTAGAAGGGGTTATTTTATTGAAGGTAATTTTGGGATTCGATTTAAGTATGTCATTTAAAAATATGGTTGTTCCTAAATTAACCTCCAGCTATTGTGAGTACATCCACTAGATGTTTTGTAAAATGTACATATGAGTACATATACTTTTTTCGATGCGTGTCAATTGAGTTGAATTAGACTGTATAGTTCATATTTCTCCAGGAATATTCCAGTTATTGGCAATAAATAGACTAGATTTGCTGTAATTAGAAATGGTATGTTTAGTTTTATGAAGTTTAAAATACAAAGTTAGAACTATGTGAGCTTCACTAAACTTTGCACCGACCGTTATGGAAATATCAAAGAAAATAGTGAAAACGATAAAAGCAGATAGCAATGAACAAAAGAAAGGTAATAGTCATGCCTCGATGAATCTCAAAGTTCTTTTTACAGAAATCATGAACAAAAGAGATCCATAGAATCGCTCCTTGTAAAAGGGAATTCTTGGAGTCACTGAGTAATCTGATCTTTAGGTTCTAATCCAGGTGGACACCTACTGAATTTCAAATAAATTGGTATTATCATTATACCCAGGTAATGTTTGTAGCTCACATTCAAGATTAGTATATTTGACATCAATGCTTAATTACATTCATTTAGACCTTATCTTCGCAGTTGTAATTCACAGCCGAGTTTTAACCCAAAACATCTGTTAATCACAAAGAAATGAGTTTTGGAAACGCTGTTGTTTTCTAAAAATTCAATTAGAATTACAAAAATAAAATTATTCTAGTAACCGTTTTGGGTTTTTTAACTCTGAATTTCCACCTTCGCCTCGGCAAAATTCACATTTCTAGTGGCTTATCTTGAGGATCAAATTAAATAATTTTCAACGACTTCCGTAACTGTAATCTGCAACAAAAATTAATGAACTCACCATTTCCTATTTGCATTTGAGTTATTTTCAACTGCAGTGACCATATTGAGGATGTGTACCAATAAACTCCGCGTCTGGAAGTTTCGATCAGGATTCATATAGTTAGGGAAGTTTCACATCAGGCGAGTATCTTATGAGTTGATAAGTTTAAATTAGTTATCCTTCAAACGGAGTTATTCAAATAATAGATTGTAAATGTACTTTTTGGTAGTTCATACGTTCGTGTACTATTTTTTAAATACTAGAAATATCAAGAAGGGAACGATTCATGGGTATGTGTATTAAGTATAATTTTGCTCATGGTTTAATTGCTTTCTACTCATCTGATAACATGATTTTATGATTTTTATCAATAACACAACGTATAAATCAGTTGTTAGTTAAAAAGAGTATCTGTTTTTCTTTACTTGATTCATAGTACTAATTATTGTTCCTGTTTTACTGTATTTAAAAAAATCAAGCCTTTTATATTGTTTTTTAATCTATAGATTTAATAATATAATTAATTATTCTTGATTAATCCAAAGGCTTGTATTTCTGTCTCACTATTTCCATCTTTCTTCCATTGGTTACCTTGCGTTTTAACTAAAGATTCAATAAGAATTGGTAACCACTCGTTTTTATGTTTGATAGAGCATTAACTGAGTAATGTAGCAATTCATCTCTCAATTGATTGCGTCAAATGAGGAGGAGCACTCGGATTACTGATACCATAGGTAGTTCCATGAATCTGGTTGTAATCATCGATAGTTTTACTTCAAATAAAGATCGAAAATCTTTGCAGGATAACCAAGAAAAAGTCAGCTTGACTTCAGGGGTCTACGCCTAAACATAGTTTTGTGAGCGACAATTTTAAAGTAATGTGCGATTTTCAGATATGGTAGACTTTGCGTGTATGATGTTGAATATTTTGTTAGATTACAATAAAGGAATTTTTAAAATGAAAAGACTGTTATCACATCAGTCTACTGATATATTCATTTAATGTCTATAGAAAGGCAACTGGAATTCGAGGAAACTGACTAAGATCTTTTCAACTCTTTTTCTAATCGTAATATAACCTTTCAACACTTTATTTTCTCATAGCGTTATGTTCTTTGACAAATCACATTCATATCTATGATTAACTTTAACACTTGTTGTTGCATTGTTTTTGGCGATATTACACATTGTCAGTATCATTAACGTTCCATAGCTTATTGCTGCCTATATGCACACGTGCTTACTGATTTGAATTACTTTTTGTAGTTGCAAATGATCGTATATTTTTTCAGAATTATTAGCTAACACGGACCATAGTTATGTTTGAATTATGTGTATGTAAAATTTTGTGGAAAATATCTGATAATTATTGTGTATATCTTTACCACTGTGTTTAATGTAGTTGGTATTTATTTTCACTCTGAACCAGATAATAATTTCATCTGTATTCGAACTCATTTTTACCCTCTTATGTGCTCGATTTACTACTAAACTCAAACATCAACTTAGTTTACATGATTCAACTAGAAATCTTTGTGATCAGGGTCCATATTTATTTTTTATTTATTCTATTTCCACTAGTACGCAATATTTTTCATGAAAATTTGACTTGTGAGTTTTGTTTCTGGACTACTTATTTCATGCTTGACTTAATGCTTTACATCCCTAAGTTCAACCTACATATTTATTAGTAGTGACACCTCGGTTAAAGTACCACCTTGTGAGGATAATTTTACGAAAGCTTATTTAAACTTTGTTTTTGTTAAGAGGGATTAGTTATGTGATTAATTTTCAGTAAAATCCAATTCCTATATGATTGAATTGGTTGTTCATTAGTCTAATATCAATTTTTCAAATTTAAAATTTATCGGTTAATCTTCAAAATATTTTCATAGTTCTAACTAAATAAATTGGGTAATAGTTGGGACAAAGTACAGTTTGCAAATTTCTCCATTCCTAAATTTCTTTGCCCTCTTTAATCTACTTCCCAGTTCTCAGTTGGTGCATCAAAATCCAGCTATCCATATTTCTTAATACTAGGTTTCTTAATAAATACTGGTTTATTGTTGAGAATTATCTCATGAGGTGATTACATTTAGTTCGATTTCGTATAGTGTTAGTGACATCAAACTCTAACAATGTCTCGTCGGTTATTATTTGCTTCTCTGTTTATCTGTTTTTTTTTTAAATATTCGCACTGCAAATAAAATGTGTTACAATTTTTTCGCAGCATTCAATACGTCTGACGAATTCCAATTAAAAACGATAGTAATTTTGTTTCGTATCTTTGTAGCCAAAAACATTGCCTGTGGAAGTGGAACCGAATTATGACAATGCTACTGATCGTGCAGAGGTCCTGGATCGTTTTGTTCGTTCTCTTGGTAATCCAGAAACACGTAATCCGAATTTCAACTTGCGATTAAGATTTCGTGATAAAAAGATGTTACAAGAGTTGGGATTAGATGATGGTGAATCTTTAGAATTTGATCTTGATATTTATAAAGCTGAAGATCAAGATATTCCAGATCTGATTCATAATTTGGTTAGTTATTTTGCATTGTTTATGAACTATAAAACGTGCTTTTTATTTCTTATAAAACCACGTTTTTTGTGTTAATGGAATTGAACAGAACTAATACTTCACTAAATCTCAATATTTAAAATGAAGTGTATTATTTTTCTCTCTACATGTGTCTTATCTAATTACATATTTTAAACCAATACAAAATTTTTCTACCTGTCTATATCGGTACATGTTTTATTTCATTGGATCTATTATAAACTCTATTATCCATTGATCTACGTTTTACTGTGAATTTCCTGTTTGTTTCGCAATTTATTTTTTATCTTCTAAACACTATTGTGCTCACGTTCTCATACAAATAACTGCGAATTGGTTCAAAGCACATTCGATGCCTTCCACGTAGATCAGTTAATGAATACTGTCAAGTTGATCCGATTAAACATGAAGGATTAACTTGTGACTTTATCTATCACGTTTTGCAAATTATATAATGACAATTTGCTGAATGATTACTATTGTCAATTATATAGAGAAATTCAATTAGTAGTTTGAATATATTCGAAAGTATCTTTCAGTTTATAAGGAATTATTCTTCTTTTCTACCTTCGTATTTCTGTTTATATCACTAAGAGTCCTGTGGTATTCATCGTAAACCAAATTAATAGTTAGCTTTTGTTGTATGCAGTAAAATTAAATGTTATTGATTACCGGGTTATTATGAAAGTCATTTTCTTATCTATATAATGAAAATTGTCGAATTCCAAAAAAATTCCATATTCATTGACGGTATTTCACCATTTTGTGTGTTCACCCTTGTAGTGATTGCTATCATGTTAGAAAATGATCTGATAATGTTTTCGTGTATTATTTGAGGAGAACATTTTCTTAGTTAAGTTTTACTTATCTCAGTTTATTTAGTTGCTATCAGTTGATCTATCAATTGTAGTATCATCATTTACCGTAGTGTAATTGGTTCTCAAAGCCTGATTTATAATAATCATTTCGGTATCAATGTATACATTTTCTTTGATGAAACTACTCGGTAAGATTCATGCATATATATAAATATATATACTGAGTTCGATGTAGTAAGTGATAAATAAGTGTAGTACATCAAAAAGGAAATTTTATTTCTAAAAATTGTTTAGTACGTAATTCTTTTGCGACCCAATTTTTATTTGAGGAATTTGATTTTGTTTACGAAGCTCAGATTAAATGATCGAACTAAAAATTGAAGTTGTTTAATTTCAACTACTGAAATTTCTACATGTATGATTTTTTTTTAAGATCTTCCTTATATTTAGGGCTCTAATATTGTGAAACTATTTGCTCAGAGCCAGTTGAAGATTCTTGCTTTGCACCTTTTTCTTTCGTCAATTCGTTATGTGTAATTTCCAAATACCTAATCGTTTAGATAAATACTTTTCAGGAAAGTCCTTTGCATATAAGCATTTCATAGGAAATATTTTTACAGTATTCGTACTACGCTATTTCTGATCGCCCATGCATGGTTGCAAAATTTTAGTTTTGTGTTATTTCTGTTTTTTTTTTGGCGAAAAATTCTACAATTATGAACTGGCTTCCCACAGGCTTTTTTTCGTCACATTCCACGCTTTTTTCATCGAAATTCATCCATGTTAGAATTTTCAAGTGAAAGTGATACTATCGATTAAATAATATTTTATTTTCTTTCTCAATTACAAATGTGATACCCGCACGCATAACTTAAATGACTGTAATACTATACATGACACTTCTAGGAAAGTTGTAGAACTTTTTTAATGTTATCATTGTTTTGTTTCACCAACCCTTACTATAACTCCTTTGTGTTATTAAAAGATACAGCTGATAATTGAAATCAAATTAAATTTTCATAAATTGAATTACTTTTTACGATTTATAGAGACTTGGATATGAAGATAAACTATGGCGTGTATTCGAAAATCCAAAGCAACCTGATAAAAAGGTTGTTTCTAGTCATTTAGACAAACTTTTCAGTAGTATAAGATTGCAAATGCAATTTTTGGTCAAAGTTTTGTTAGGTAAACGTTGGAAAGCCATTCTAGATTCACTTGTTCAAGATCAACCTGTACGTAAAAAACAAGAGGGTGCTTCCACCGTTGATGAAGATGATGAAAGTGATACAGATGCATGTAAGTAGTTATGAATGACTTAATATTTCTTGAGAATTAAGTGTTCTATATTTAAAAAGTATAATATGCATGTCTGTTGAGTATGTAGAATTGTGACTTATTATTCTTGGCGTTCATTTCCCAAATATTCAACCACTTATTCCATTCCATTCATTTTGATTGAAGTGACGGATTAACTAACTATCCAACACCCAAATTGCAAGTTTCAGTCATAATGCAAGCACACGGATTATTTATTGGCTACTTAGTTGTTTACGTGATTGAATTTTGTGACATTTTTCTATGTGACGCTTAACGCGCATCTGTTAAATAGGCGTCGATATTCAATTTCATATCGTTTCGTTTTTGAGAGTAGGTTTTTTACTTTCACAGTCAATGTGAATGCAAAGGCATAATAATAAAATCTATGAAGACTTAATACAAACAAGATCATTAAGATGAATTGTTTGATCGGTCGTTGAATATTTTTATGGTTATTTCTGTTTGCATCAGATGTCGATAATTTTGTTTAAAACACCTGAGAAAGCTTCACAATTTGACCACCAAGTTAGGATAACTAAAAGCATTCATCTAAGCTATAAGTTTCCATAATTGTAATTAATTTCTCTTATGAAATCGGTTACGTAATTTTTCATCCTATCAACACTATTCATTGAGGATATAGTTTTGTCTTTTTGTAATTTCTAGTAAGCATCACTTTAAATGATTAGTAGAATAACGTATCTTTCTTATTGTAGAAATTTTCCGTTAGTGGTCTATAAGCTATCATCTTTGTAAATGTTTTGGTAAGCCTTTCAGCTTCTAACTCAGTTTAGTTAAATATTGCCTATTGGTTATCCTCCAAGCCTGTAATATTGAAATTAATGGATATTTATTTAGTATGACATTGTACTTGAAACAGTTATACGTACTAAGGAAAAGCGCCAGATATGTATCATACATTTTATTCTTCGAGAAGCTTAAATGTACACCTTGTAGAAGTCGTATAAAAACATTGGCCCATGTATATTAGATGATAGTTTCATGCTTATATACTACTATCAGTTTTAATTTACTTGAATTATTGTTAACTAATGTTTTTAGAAGAGTTATTCAACTGTTTACCTGATATCTTTAATTTAACGAATAACATTTATTTTTCTAGTTTTATTAAAATGAAATAATATAAACATCTCGTTTCGGTCAGTTTACATTCACACGAATGAATAAATATTTAGATATAAATAAATTAATATATTTGTAATATCCCAATGAGTAGAAAAATGAGATTTTCTGACGTTTCGTGATTCAGTGTAAGCCACTTCTCCAGATAATAAATACTTAGGCATATTATTCGTACTCCTTATATTTCCAATTTTTTGTAAAAGGTTGAACTTTTGCTATGTTCTTTGAAATTTATGTTATTTGGAAATTCTCTAGTAATAATGTATTTTATCTTTAAAAAAATTATAATATACAGATGATACAAGCAGCTTCACTATCATTGGGAAGTATAAGAGCAAATGGAACAGAGCTAAAAAGTTATTAGAGAAAGAAATACAAGCCTATAGAAATTCTACTATTAATGTCTCTTCTGCTAGTTCTTCAAATGTTTTATGCAGCGCAGTTAATACCATTGCACCTACATTAGCGTCTTCAGTTACTTCTACCACTTCAATGCTTCCTGTAGTTGCATCTCAATCGAATATGGATACAATGCATAATCCTGTCAGTGCGAGTGGTGTTGGAACTTCTGGACACGTATCTATAGTCCATCCGAGCAAAACCATATCAGAACCAGTCGATAGCTATTACTCAAATCCTTATAGTTCTCATCAAGTTTCTTCCACAGGTCATGGTTTAACGTCTATTGGTAAATTTACTGTTACGGTTCCACCAAGTGCTACAGCTGCTCCAGCTATTCCTAATGTTCTTCCATCTTTGTCTCTTAATGGACCGGGACCAACTCCAAGTCCAACACCTATACCGCCTCAACAAAGTGTTGGAATTCAGAAGTCTTCAGAAGTTCCTATATCTTCATGTTCAAATAGTTCAACACTGTATGCAGCACCTGTTTCTTTGCAAACCGATGCAAACTTATGTGCTCGTCGCCCGGTTTCTGACCAGAAGAGTACAATTATTACGCCAAGTATATCTTTACAAGTGTCCACTGCTTCACTAGCTGGTGGCTCATCTTCACAACAAGCATTGAACCAAAAGCCTCCACTACCGTTTCAGTCACACCAATCTATTCCATCTCTAAGCACTTCTCAAACTCAACCATCCGGTTTTGTTCCACCTCCATCATCACTGTTAAAATCCGATATGGATTCTACTCATTTAAATAATTTGGATACTATAGCTCGTTCTGCAATGATACTACAACAAGTACTTCAAGGGATCACATCAACTTCCATAGCCAATCCATCTGTTTCCACAACTGAGTCTTTCCTGAATTCTCAAACCGTAGGTCATAAATAAATTAATACTATATGAAGTGTTTTTTAGTGATATGATTGAAGCCCTTTATCTCGTTGTTGTACTACTTACGTTTCTGCAACTTATTCAACTATCTTGGTTACTTACTGCACCAAAGGTACTTTATTAAGAGTCGATATATCTAGAGTTATAATCATTAAATCCTTAATAACCAACATTTAAAGATGATATTTAAGTCTACCATCACCAGAGTAAGCGGTGGGGACAACTGCAGCAGATATATCATTACTTCATCTATTAGCAAAGTTATATCAAAATTTTATGAATCTAAACTGTTCTTGTCTTTTTAGTATTCTGCATTTCATTTCAATATCAATCTCATTTTGTCTTATCGTTGGGTTGTTTTGTATTTAATATCTTTATTACTAAGTTATTAAATTATTTCTACATATTTGCATAATACACAGTCTCGATAAACAAATATGGTTTTTCATGTTCAAGATATTATTACCAGGACATTCAGTTTTCTAAGACTAATACTGCTAGTCGCTGTAAAACCAAAGCTTTCATTCTAATATGTACTTTTTCATTGAGATCTGAATTTGAACATCTCTAGAGTTTGTGTCAAAGTTTGAAAAGTCCCAACTGTGTAAGGGGTTATGGCTTCACCGTTTTGCAATTATCCAAACTAACTTCATATTGCTTTTATGCCTGCATGCAGTAGAAATAAATGTAATATATACGTGTATATATTAACGAATTTTGAGTTATGCTAGAGTCTTCGTTCTTCTATTCGTCGATCTTATGAAATATTGGTATCGATCAGTTAAATTTTCGCCTTTTATTTTGTTCTTTTTCATGTGACCATCTTACATTAATCGTGACTTTATATTTGAATTAAGAACATTAGTTAGTCCTTTAAAAAATTATTCCTTTTAAAATCCATGAATAAACGAATGGTTCTTGTTGTTGACTTTTTCTTCTTTTAGGAAGGAGCAAATCAAAATCATCCAGTCAATTCAGTCTTTGCACCTCCTATTTCAAGTGATAATCAATCAATGATACAACAATCACAACATTCTACCTCTATGAAAAATCAATTCCAATCTCACGTTGGGACATTGAACGTGAACGATATTGGTACAAGTTTACAAACAGTAACGCCTGGTTTAGGTGGTATTCAACATAGTAACTCTGCTCTTCAAAGTAAGGTTCAATTATGACTTAATTATCGAATTCTGTTCTTTTCATAAGCTCTGTTTATCAGTTATGTCAATTTGTATTTTATTGTTATTGAATCTGAATATTTTGTCTTTACCTAGTATATTAATGGAGAACATAAATTTCAGAGACCTCAAGGAAAAGTTCAAAACCTAGCTGTATCTTTTTCAGTTAAGTCAGTCAGGTGGCATCATTAGACCTCATTATAACTTAGGATCGAATATATAAACTAGTGTTTGGTAAACAAGTTGTATTTGCATTAATAATTTAGATGAGAATCAGTGTTAGGTTTTCTGTCAGTTATAACCAACTTAGAGGCTGGCACAAATGTGCTTTGACTCAAGTCACCACATCATAAGTAGCACGAGTTGAAACTAGCAAGATAAATGGCAAAGAAATCCAAATAATGTAGCAGCGATTCTAATGAGAGACTGGAAATTGAGAAAACATGGTTTGAAAGGATAATGAAATAAGTATGTATGAAGGAATTCAAGATCTTGTGTAAGATGAAAAGTGAATGTGTCTGCACCACTGTGATCGATTCTGAGGTTAGTTTTAGAGTTCAGTTTGGCCGGTTTACCGACGTACGAATTGTCATTATTATAGATTCAAGGATATATATGATACCTACTGGTATACATTTTAAAGTGGAAATATGCCTTTATTTTTGCATACACATACTATTCAAGATAATATATTTACAATCTATTTAAAATTGGAACAAAAACTTACAAATAAACTTTAACTAAGAATACTTTATCCTTAACTATCGTTATACAAGTTTTCTTTAAGGTCTGATAATTCAGTTGATATTTTCCTGCTCTATCAATTGAATGAAATACGAGGTGGACTGGAACTAAGCATGACTTCATAAAATTGATATGAAAAAGTCAGGCCAAAATTATTCTCTTTGGTTGAAAAAAGAGTTTTTCAAGCACTTTCCCGTTTGTATGTTGGCTGGTTTCTGTCTAGGATGATACCTGTCTAGTGCTTAACCCTTTAAAAGAGAAATTTGGTTTAAGTGCTTGTTAAAATAATAGGATTTTGTTTTACTGAAATCTTATCGAAAGCTGACAAATAGTGAATCAATCACCTTTTAATCTTTCGAATCTGTCTATTGTTTATTTTTTTGGTCACTTGATTTTTATTTTTTTTACCTTTTTACATAACTTGTTTCTTTTCCTGTTTTAATTCTTACTTTCCTTCTGACCATACTTTTCATTGGGTTTGAATTTCAGTTATTTTTATGTGATCTTTCGATCTGTTTACATGTTTTAGGCAAGTGTTGTTGTGTTGTTTTGTAAATGCTTTATGTTGACATTGTTTATTTTTTCTATACTCCAGTTTATACCATTTGCTTTACATGATTTAATGGTGAGAAAATCTTGGATTTATCTAGTCGTAGTTGTTTCAAATTCATAATTTATCTTTTTGTTAAAAAGAAATTTGTATCAGTTTATTTCTGAATAAATAGTATTGAAGCTTTTTACCGAATTAACATGTTATTTAACCAATCGTACTGCACTGCCATTTCTATTCCCGTTCATAGACATTACTGTTTATATTTACCTGATATGAACATCTAGTTGGGTGATTGAAAACTTTTCATAACTGACTTGTTGACTTGATCTCCACCTCATTTACCACCTCAACGCAGTCTATCAGGTGGTGCCATTAACCTCTGTATAAATTCAGAGTTAAGTATGTATTTATGTACCGGAAAATAAGTTTCATCTGTTATTACTAATTCATTCTACTTCTAGCACACATGTTTGTGGCTTGTTTGACTCTAATATGCTATCGATGATATTATGTACTATGTTATTGTCAAAATGCATGTGTTAAATCATCTTTTCATTTTTTGTTTTGTAATCATAGATGAGAATTTTGTTCAGTCAGAATCTGATCATCTTCAAAAGACTGATGTAGGTAGTCTACCACGATAAATGTTTTTCATTATTATTTTATTTATATCTAAGAACTTTCATAAAATATCTGCTTAAGATACATTATCATTCAATCATTACCATCATATATTGATATTATTCTAATAAACAAAATAAACATTTTTCGCATCATTAACGGTGAACAATGAATGAGGACGATAGCTATTCAATACAGATAGATTCACTTATTACTGTAGAACTTGATAGATCCTACAAATAAGATTAACCAAATGTACAACTATAACATATAACTATATTTACAGCATTTTTAGAATTAAGGCGAGAAAAATAGCTTCTTGAAATAGAAATAACTCAATAAATAGTTAACCTTTTCTTACAACAGTAAAAACAAAAACGAAAGCGCTAATTTAATGTTGTACGAAAATTATGAAACAGTAAGTTTTTAAACTATTTTTGAAGGATTTAAATATCTCCATATAATTCTCCTTTGTAGTTTATCATTATTTTCATTAATTCCTGTTTTAGTTCGAAAGTATTTTTTTAAATTTTTTAAAATATTTTTCTAGCAATCTTCTCTACTGGTTAATTCAGAACATGCCTCATTGATTAACCAACTTACTGAAGTTATTATTAACAATGCTACTGCTCAAGGATTATTATTAGGTGGAAATAATTATATATCTTCTATGAATGCTTTGTACAACGATGCTCAACAGTCGCAACAGCCAATCGTAAATAATCAAGCAGCATTGTCGAACTACCTGTCGAGACAAAGTTCAACACCACAACAGCAAAGTCAGTTGGAAAATGTAACATCTATAGTTAAAGTGAGTCTTTAGTTAAACATATGAGCCATTAGATGGGAACCTAGTGATCTAAAGATATTGCACTCATCCTAAAGCAAGAAGGCACTGGGTTCATTCATGCCACTTTTATACAGCCCTGTGCTAGGATGAGACAGCTATCCAATACTTCTTGTTTTTTACCAGTTGTTTGCGTGAATTCAATCCGTAATGTAAACTAAAAATACTTTCAGCTTATTGTTTCGTAAATAATTTTAGATGCCTAATATATTTCAACATATCTTCATGTTAAACTAAATGCTAATTAGTTAATAAATAATTTTTCTCTTATTTTTCACACTTAAAAATGCTATATTTCAGATATGTATTCATACAACTTATTAATCAAAATGAATGAATTTCTACTCATGTGATTTGGTTTTAAGGCACGTCCCATAAACTAATTCAAAAGTTCATAAAGATGGCTATATAGTAAACTTTTTTGATGACACGGATATGAATACATATGTGTAGTTGTTAAAATTGATAATAAGTTTGCAGCTAAAGATTCTGTGTCATCAACGGCTATTTCTTACCTTTAATATATATATATATATATATATATATATATATATATATATATATAGCACATTTTTGAATGTTATGACTCCGTAAAATAATGAGATAGCCGCATATGTTGAAACTTTTAGTCATACTAAGATCATGTGTATAAATTATTTGAGCTGTTGAAGAATATTATCTGTTATGCAACCCAGATTACATAGTCAATACCTGTCTGTGATCTTTTATCTCTAACTAATTAGAAGAGAAATACAATTAAATTTTGTTGAATAAACACATATTATGACTTGTAAACAAAGATGGATAGTGGCTAGTAGTGGAATCCGGGACGCACGTTTCGTCCTATTTGTGACTCGTCAGCTGGATGTACCTGCATCTTAGAGTTGATGTTCACTCTGGGACTTGAACCCAGTACCCTCGCTTCAAACGCCATCGCGTTATCTACTCGGCCACTGAGTCCTGATAGCCACTTGCTTGTGCAATGGGGTGAAGTTTAATTTCATTTAGTATTGTTTGTTTGAATCTGCCCATTTGTGTGATTTTTATTTTTGTTTATTAATTTATCCACTCTATCCTTTCTTATTTTCACAATCCTGTTTTAGTACTTTTTTTATTCTACATCCCTGGGTGATCACTTCGTATTTTTAAAATCTATACTTTATCTAGTGTATTTTTACTCTTCACCAATTTCCAACTTTATTGTTTAACTATTACAATCTTTTCCGTAGTATCTTTAAAATAAATTCGATTGTTGGAATTCTGAACATATATTTAATACTGGGTTTTTAATGTTTATACCAAAATATTACTGTTCTAAATTCATACTGAGTATTATCAGTAAATTTCTGATGGTTTTTAACATCGCGTTATGTTTGTGATAAAAAATTAGTTTTAAGACTGATCTATAATGATCAAGGATAGTTTATGTGACATGCTTTATGAACCCTTTGAGTTTACATGTAGTTCGTGAACACTGTTAAAAAAGGTGAAATATATGTTTGTATCTTAGCTAAAATATCACGTCATTATCTGTTTATTAGTTGCGACAACAAGTTGACGTTAGTAACCATTGATAGTTTAAAAAAATCGTGAAATTTAATGCCATACGTGTCGGTATATACGAAGTTGTTTTAATCAAGTAAATAAAGTGGTGTTGTACAAATGTCCAGGTGGAATATGTTCCAGGTAAACTTTAAATCAATTACTTGTTGAATACTCGAGTTAGTCATTATGGTACCTCAAAATGAACTTATGTCATTTTTTACAAGTTGATTGGTTTTGTTATTTTACTTTATACACAAAAGGCAAGTTTTTGAAAAACATAGTACCTTATGGATAGATTCTACCTCTTATTAGTATAAATAAACTTTCGAACAACTCGTTAAGTGGGCGTTTGATCTTTTTACGCCAGGTTAATCTAATCTTGTTTTCTAGACTAAAAATAGACACCACTCTGTATAACATCGTTATAAGCTTACATACAATGGTCTTACATTAGGGAAATAAATCATTGATACATTGTTGTGATTTTTCTACTATTTGCATTATCACTGTCCAGTTATGTGGTACATTAATGGGGCTAATAAGCTGAGTTTTAGAATATATCTACTAAAACTCTATAATTTTAGATAACCAAATTAAATTATTCGAAGTTAGTTTTTACGATGAATTGACATTAACTGAAGAACTGATGGAAGTAGGTAGCACTGGACACTTGTTCCGTCTTAGTTTGATAATCCTTAATTTTGTACACTCCCAACCTCATACAAGATCATACACAGGAATTTCAGGTTTCGTGGTAAGCATAGTATCTTAGAATCACTAATTCAGAGTTCAGCAGTCAGACTTTTCAGCTTCAGTTTGTTATTTAGTCTGGTGATTACCTAGTACTATTGTTAAGCTCTCAAGTAGTCTATCAGTCAGTTAACAACAGGAAAACAGTTCAGCGAAATCTTTATCTCTTAAACGCTTCGTTGCATTTAATGAAAGAAACACTGACGAAGTACAAAACAACTGTTTGTGGACGAATTTGAGTATTGGTAATGAGATACATCGGTCTTGTAGTGAAAGGATTTCCTGAGAATTTTCGATCTCTTTCACTTCTTTATATTCACTTCACTCTTCTGTTTGTTCTCAAAAGACATTTTGTCGTCGAATGATTGTTTGGATCATCGTCGTGATAGCTGTTTTATTTGATCTGATGTCTTTATAGTCTCTTTGTTTCCTTATCGAATATGGTTTATGATAATAAATCGAAATTGCACCGATTTTCCTATCAATTTTTTCGACTGGTTCATCATCCCATTTGGATGATATTAATCATTTAGTGCTTTCCATCCTTACCAAAATGTAAGGTTTCATCGTATAATCAAGCTAATGAAGTATAATTTTGTCCATTTAAGAAAAAATCCAACAAACTCACTAAAAAATAAAAGAAATAGTATCACAATTCATATGTCACTTTTAGCTCACATGACTACAGATGTGTTGTCATAAAATCAATGTACTTTTCAATTTCTAATTTTAAGAAAAGACGGACTGTTAGTTTTACACAAATCAATTCATCTGCCTCACACATCGTTGTTTATCAGAAGGGAATCGAGCTTATTATTATTATCATTACTAATCTTTGGTAAACTGAACTATGTGCCTTCTTAAATTGGGAAACAAATGTCTTTTCATAGTAACCAACCCTCACTGAACTAATTTGTAGAATATCGTACGAAAATGTGTAGATTTAAGCAACTGCATTCTTCCTTATGTAAATGATTGTGCACTAAATAAGCAAATTGTCCATTGTAACTCATCAAATGTAAGTTTGTGCACTCGACATGTAAGTTACGAGTTTTGGTACTGAGGCTAGTGAGTTGTATTATCCTGTTGCTCGGGTTGGGATCTTCGTAATTATATTTCACTATTCCAAATCTTATGAAAATAGTTGGTTTATTAATGAGATTGATTGTTTGTCGAAACAGACCGGAAAGGTATTTCAATATGGAAAATTAACCTGAGCGTCACCTACACTTTAAACAAATCAGAAAAAGTAAGAAATCAACATCAATCTGCATATATTTACATTAAGCATGACAGAAATGAATCATTATACAATAATGGATAAAACAAATACTGTTCGAAATTCAAGATCATATAGTTCAGTGATTGATTCGAAAGCATGTCACAGTGTTTTTAACAAATGATTTGTTTTTTATTTTAAAGAACTCGTCGAAAAAGTGTAGACTTGTATACATGATTCTAATCAAAAGTTGTTTATTAGTCTTACCGTTCTTTACGTTCGTCGTATTTTATCAAACTTCAATAATGCTTAGAGGATCAACAGCATCACTTCATAATGTTTAAGGGTTGCCGACTACTGAAAATTGGCTATAGACTTCTTGAACCATCCATGTGAATGTTTTACACAACGTTGCGGTGACCTGTAGACTGATCATTCTTATGTAATTGGTAGTTTACAAAAACTGCAATAAACTCTTATTTAAAAACAAACTGTGCATATAGTGTAGTCGCTCTGGTTGGTTAAAATAAATTATCATTGATCATAATGTTCACTCACATAAGGTTCATCATCAAATTTTTCACAGGTTTATTTGTTTTCCATCAATACAGCAGAATGTCTTCAATATAATCCTTCTGTATTTATTGAATTTTGTATAAATGTGATCAGCGTCATTAACTCTCACGTATATGATATAAAATGTTTACTTGTTTATGATTGTTGATCTGTTTCCGTTTTAATATTCTCTCATTTCTTCAACTTAATTTAGTAGAAAGCAACAGATCTGATTAGTCTGAAGGTAACCAATACATATATATATATATATATATAGCGATTGGTTTTAATACATTTTATCATTAAATCTAGCTAATATTCTCAACATCTCTTGTATCTCATTTACTACCAATAGTTCTAAATAGGTACTAATTAAATCCTTATTCCTTTTTTTTCGCTTGATATAAATTGTTATGTAGCCGACTGAGCGTAGAACAAGAAAAAAATCTAAATCGAAACCACGGTATATTTTACGCGTTACTAAAATTGAACGTGATTCTGAAAGCTGTGAACCTGGTAATTGTAGACCAACATTCTACTTAGAAATGCCGGATATGAATAATCCAAATAATGAATTATGGAAAATAACTTTTCGTTGTAATTTATCCGATACACTGGAAGACATAAAGTTGGTATGTTTCTATGGTTTAATTCATATTTCTTTCCATCTACATGTTAACCCGATTATCTGCATATCTGTTTTCGTAGTTTACACATGAGCAACTAATTTCAAATTAGTCTATTATGTAATTGAGACCTTTATATTTTCCAATAGATTGTAATCCTTCAAATAAGTTGTTTAATTTTTCAAGGTTTATCTCTAGACGGCAAATTTTTATTTACTGTAAGGATATTCAGCAGTCATTCAAATAATTTTTCTTCCAGTAACGGGGAAAGAAATGATAACATAGTTTAGTGGTGAGAGTTCAGTCTTGTACTAAAGTTTTCGCTATTCAGGCAACTGTGAAGAATGGTATTTATTACATGGTTGATAAAGATTTCTGTGGCTTTGAATAACTTTTGATGGTCGAAATTTTTCTCTATAATCAATGATGATTGTGAAATAATAACGGTAATAATGTTAATAATAATATAGGTTTTCATAGTATCAAATTGCACCTAGTCATATTAACCTAAGCGTGCACCATTATATATATATATATATATATATATATATATATATATATATATAGCTTAATGTATATCAATGCTATTATGCCGCCTTAGATTACTTTAATTAATTAACTCTTTTCTTCACATAACACGGTAAAGATACTTAGTAAAATTAGGATTTCGGCGTAAAATAAGTGTTGATGAAGGAAATATAAATACCATAAGTAGAAAAGTTTGGGATTAAAAAATTCTCCATGTTATGATCACTGTATATTTAAATAGTACAGATGTACTATATTTATTCTATAACAACCGTATAATTTGGGGTTATATTCAATGTCCTGACAATTTATATATTTAGTCAGATGTACATATAGTCTGTTACTATATCGAGATCACGTTTATTTGAAAGTCTTGTGTTGAAAATTCATTGATGTAAACATTTTACTTTTATAGTTTCAAGGATCTGACTATACTCCTGTTAACAAGGATATTGATCGCGCTGCTAAAGAAGGAGTTATGAAATTACTGGAAGCTCTACGTAATGATGTTCATTCTGTGAAGTTAAACCAAGATTATATTTTCTATCCTCAACCATCTACCGTGGGATTTGATCAAATAAATCGTTCACCCACTAATCTGTCGAATGCACCATTATTTCAATCTAGTGTACCTCCCAACTGTAATTCGACTAATCAATTTAGTAACGGTGGATTTCAGAATACGGGTACTTGTTTACCTTGCATATCAACAATACCATATGACAATTCAACGTTGATTTCCAATTTCGAAGAAATTCAACCATTAGATTCTAAAGGTTAGTTAAAACGTTGTATTAAATTGTTTTCACGTGAAAAAAGCTTCCAATTCATTTAACTAATATTAGATGACATCCGTTCACATCCATGTATTAGGGAGATATAGATTCGATCAAAGCATTTTCTGTGTAGGATTGTGTTGGGGCAAACTAATCGGTTATTTCTTGACGTATCAACTCTAGAGGATGATTGAAGAAGACTGTCAAATTTTCTCCTGCTAAATTATAAGTGTACTACCGTTTTTTT
>NC_031495.1:26907889-26944434 GCF_000237925.1 Schistosoma mansoni
TTTTTTTACTGTGATCCTTACTCCTATTCAACTCTTTATTTGGAATGTAATTACTTCCCCATTCAGCCGTTTTCTAATTTATAGATTAGTCGAGTGAAGTAAAGTGTCCGAAGAATAGTAAACAATAATACTACCTGGGGTGTTATATGAGAAGTCCTAAAAGTATATGTGTAAAGAGATTATATTTTTAAAATTCTAAACTTGCTTATTGTATGCCACAATCATCAGATATCATAAATTTTTTATCACTTTTTGATGTTATCATCTTTCAAGGAGGTATGTGCATTAAAAGAACTGTATATGGACCATATGTACCTTGATATGATGAGAAAATGCAGATTTTTTTTATTGAGACTGTTCTAATAAGTTTATTTGGATAACTGTATATATTATGCAGTAAAAATGTCTTTCGCGTGGATTTAATATCTTATATTGTTTTACTTACTCATGCTGTCTTTCCCTATCGATAAGTCGCTTGTTCATGTTTTGAGTAAGCCATTTTATTGGCAGAGCGTTTAACCTAAACTATAAATGAACGTTATGTTTTGGTGTTTTTTTAGAAGTCCACGAACCATCAATTAATTGAATTGATAATTAATGTCTGGCACATTTACTTTTTTTCTATTTACATATTTACCGGTTTGTGAAAATCAACTCATATTAGTTATTACACTAATACTATTTCTTGTTTGAAATATGTATATTTAGATCTGGACGATGAAGAAGAGTTCAGTGAAAATTCTAGACCAATGTCTCCGGTCGATAATATAAACCAACCAATCAATTATCTTTTTCAACCTGTAGCCAGCAACGTTGAACCAATCAGCAATCCCATAAGTAATATAATCCCTCAATGTATGATGTATTACGTTGCTTCATCTGCTGTTGGTTTGCCTACTTCCGATTCAATTGTTAGCAACAGCAGAATAAAAGGTGATCTTGGTCAAATTCCTGAAAATGTTCCTGCATCTGATATTTCAAACAGTAATTTCGTCACACAATCTTTGTTGCCAATGAACTTAAACTATATAAAGGATATTTTATCTCTGCCTGTTGGTCGTTTAGAAAATGGAGGCGTGAACCTTTTTAATTGCCAAGCTGGTTTAGAAGAAGTACCCCCTCTTGTTCCACGCCTTTCTGAGCAGTCAGGTGCAGCGCTTGCTGGAATTTCAAGATCAACATCTTGCAATGAGTCCACATCTCGTGATCCAGTTGTCATTTCTCAATCAGACGATGTAGCTTACCAGTCATATAGTACTCATCCTTTACGTAATATGACAAATTTGAATCATATTTCTGCCTGTAATCAGGGTGGGACTGGCTATAATTCTTCATTTTCTTTCACTCCAGAGGAATTGGTAAACGTTACTGTCACTATTCCCGCCTATCTGGAAACTACTTTGAAGAATTTGGTTTCTAACTTATGCTCGAACCCTTCTCATGCTTGTGTCTTGATACCGACCCTAGAATCTAATGAAATATCGTCTTTTTATCGTTGCTCTGGTGTGCAAGTGGTTGATATACCCGATGGACACATGTTTGTTGGTATTCCTGGAAATCGACGCATGCCCTCTGGTACCCGTTTACACAGCACACTTCTGACAACTGTCCAGGCGAATTCTGAAAAGCTTTTTGTTCTTGCATCTGGTGCTAATTCTGATGATAGTTTTTCGGGACCTCACATTTACAGGATTCCACAAGACTCAGCTCTAGTTCTAACTCACACAGGAAATATTCACTTGTTAGACAAAGCTGCTCTTGTTGTTCCGGTTCGTTCGATGGATCATTCTCATTCTATCAGTCCACCTAGCTCTCCTGTTCACGAATCGGGCACAAATCTTGTCGTGTCATCCGTGTATGTCCGAAAGTTACCTATTCCTGCAGACGTTGATACACTAAGTTTTGATGATGTTCTTGCCCTTTTAATGGCACTGCGTGATGCACCACATGGTGCTATGCAATCGTATCCCTTAAATATGATTGGTACAAATACTGATGGAGAAAATGTCGCTATAGGACCGAATACTTTAGCGTTTGATAATAATTTAGGACCTGAATCTTTAAGCCGCCGGTCATCCGCTGCTACGACAATACTTCCTGCATCACCTAATTACTACTCAACACAAGTACAAACTGTCCCCTCATCTGGAATGAATCCTAACCAGCCCTCACTGAACGTAACGAATCAGCAACAAGTGCAAAGCTCACTTCAGTCTGAGATAAATACAGCATCCCAGTTTCCAATCCCTGTTTCTATTGGTCAACAATCAACCAATCAATTGGCAGGCACAGTTAATTCACAACTTTTTCTGCCTGATCAAATTCAATCACTTATTCAATCTGTGAACCAACCATTCTCTCTACAATCATTTCCGTATTCTGCTGTAAAAAGTGGTACTTCATATATAAATCAATCAAATATGTCAACAGATAATACGCAGTCAGTTCAATCTATCGTTGCTCAAAACCAACTATCTTTACCGCTCAAAAATATGTTTTCACAACAACAGTCATTTCCAATAAAATTATTACAGGACCAAATATTAGTAAATAATCAATCTCAAGGCAATCCATCCTGTTTGCCGAATTTACAGTCGCAAAATCAGCAGCAGCAACCACAACAAAGTCAACAACAACAGTCCGTTGTATTTCCACAGTCACATGCCCCGGCTCAGTCGACTTCTAGTCAATCAAAAGAATCACAACAGCAAACATTAGTGCAACCAAACACACAACAACTCTTACAACTATTATCAGCTCTTAATACTCTACAAAATTTAGACCAGGTATGTAGATTATTTTATTTTCCGAACATGAGAGCATTTAATGTTAGTGTATTTTTTCAATTATGTAAAATGATCTTTAAAAAGAAAAAGCTTTTGTAAAACATAAAAGCACATATGCCGTGGTACGGCTAATAATGGGAGGAGTCCACTCTTTCTCTCCCTAGAAATGCATCATATAGCCGCTACCAGGGAAGTTCTACTCACTGCCTTCTAGCGGCCGGGATGTTGTTAACGATATTGAGAGGGATGAAAAGCAAATTTTCTGCGCTTAAACCGGGTTGATTGGTATAGAGGGTCTACCATATCAATGGTACACATAAGCTTTAGGGATCCTGATGGAGAAAATAACGTGTAAACCCGTTCTTGGTCACCGGCCACCGTGGGACTTCATCTCTTAACGTTTCTTCATTGCCTTGTGAATCAGATCTTTGTGCCAAAGGCTGGAGTAGTGGTTCCTTAAGAAAATCACCTGTTTCGGTTTGGCCACCCGGACAGTATCCCAATCCACTCACAAATTAAATGATACCTACTTTGTGTGGCGCATCTATCTTTTGGTGTTCCTTTGTACCAATTTTTTTATGTCTAAATAAATAATACGTATAAAAATATTACTAGGTATTAGGCAGCTCTGATTAACAATTTTATCCTCGATTGTTTCATTAATAGCACAAAATGTTTAATATCAAATGAATGGTCCATGGGCAAGTGGTTCATTCCCTTCATTTTTTAATCTAATCTTTGTATCCAAAGGGTTGTGAGGAAATGAAAATCCATTGTAGCCGTTTGTTGGTGTAGGCTCATATGTCATTCTCATTGAGAACCTTGTCTGCTCCAGTACTTCGAAGACACCTATGATCGAAAACTAGTAGCCTACGAATATCCTCTTCTCTTACCGGCCATGTTTCACTGTCATGAAGAAGGGCGGAACGAACTTCTGAGCAGTAAACCCGTCCTTCGGTTGGTAGACGGATATCTCGCCTACGCCATAAATGACGCCAGTTGGCGAAAACTAAACGAGTCTTCTGTGTCCGTGCTAAGATTTCGTCACATACTAGACCACAAGGGCTGATGAGGCTCCCAAGATAAGTGAATCGGTCAACACGCTCAACTACTTCACCCCCTATCATCAGTTCAGGTGCTGATGCAACCCAATCCTGAAGTGACATCTTGCATTTCGAGGAGGAGAATCTCATTCCGAACATGCTTGCATAGTTGCTTATAGTGATCAGAAGACTGCATTTTTTTCAGCATCTTCGCCAAATAGAACTATGTTATCGGTGTATTTTAAGTCAACAAATGTGTCTCCCGGTAAAAGTTCAACTCCTGAGAATTTAAATGAGAGAACTGTTATCTCTAAAATCACGTCTACGATAAAGTTAAACAAGAATGGGAGAGTGGACAGCCCTGACGAACACCACTTGAAGTAATCAATTCAGATGACAGTTCGCCATAGGCTCTAACTCGACCAGTTGTGTTCGAGTAGAGAGCCTTTATACGGTTAATATACTTCTTTGGTTTTCCTTCAGTGATAAACACTGCCACAGATCCTCACGATCAACGGAGTCAAATGCCGCCTTAAGGTCAAGAAATACTACGATTGTGGGACGTCTGAATGTGTGTTTATGTTCTAGGTCCTGACGTAGAGTGAATATCTGGTCTATACTACCACGTCCAGGTCGAAAACTAGCCTGGTTTTCTCTAGTCTGCTCTTCACAAGCTTTGGTTAGGCGTCGAAGTATTATTGAAGCTAATATTTTAGACACTATATTAGTCGAACTGATTCCTCTGTGATTGTCACAAGAGGACTTTTGTCCTTCCATATAGACTGGCACAATCAGTGATTGGGACCAGTCAGATGGAATTACGTGTAGTTCCCAGATTCTACCTAAGACTTCAATCAATCTCACTGATAGTACTGTACCACCATGCTTAAAAATTTCAGAGGTAAACCTGTCAGGGCCTGCTGCTCTCCCTCGATTCAGATTTCCTATAGCTTTTTCAACCTCGTAAAGAGTTGGAGGACTGACATCAACTTGCCATTCAGGTCAGGTGAGGATCGTGGGAAACCGAAGTGTGGCTGAAGGCCAGTTGAACTGATCCCTAAAGTGTTCTGTCCATCAATACAATCTCGTGGATTGAGAATGAATAATATGTCCATCTTTTTCCGAGATAGTTTCGCTGACAGTTGGATTCCTAATAATGGTTTCCTTGACACATCTAATGCATATGATCTTAAGTATTTTCATTATCTTACTCATTTTCGCGATGCTGTTTGTTTACAGCTATCATGATAAAGTTTAGTGATTAGTTAATCTGTTTGAACTTGAATAAAATGTATTTCGTTTTTGCATTTCACTGTTAATTGACAAGGCTTTTCTGACTTTTGCATCCACTATTGTGTTGTCAGTCTAAGTGATTTTTTCATCACTTTCTACCTTAGGTACCTCAGTTACTTTCGAATCTTCTAAAGACTTCGAGTCAATTTGCTAATCCAGTATCTAAATCATCCACCGGTTCGGGAGCTGTTGGCACGGCTCCAAGTGTTGGTGTAGTTCGGCATTCTAGACAAGTTTCTCCTCCAGTATCAACACAGTCTGTAACACTTTCTTCAACTCAGTGTCAAACAAATCATGTTCCCCAACGGTTTAATAGTGTTGCATATCCCTCTGTATCGAATGCAGGAGTATGCGCAGCCAGTGTGAACTCTTTGCCTGATTTGTTGGGTCGTTTACTATCCTCTGCAGCTGCAAACTCCGAATGGCTAAATGTCAGTGAAGCTAATAAACGTCAAGGTATTCAGATACATCCCACCTTTGTGCAAAATAATCTCTCATCATGCGGATCCACTCTAGAAAATCAAGAGAGTTTGAATATTCAGTCTGCAGTAAAAACGCCGACAGTCCAAGGTGGTGGAATTATCACACCTCAGTCATCACAGCCTAATCAACAGCAACAACAGTTAATCCAAATACCAACACATCAGCAGTCAACTCAAATCCAATCTCAGTTGCAACACTCTCAATTAGTAAGTTCACAACAATCTTCTCAAATGCAACCACATGTCTTACAGCAATCTCATGCAACAATATCATCTACACAGACACAATGTCAGCAGCAACCACCCCAAATGTCCGGACAAATTCAACAACTAACTCAACTACAACCATCTCCACAACCGGCCCAAATACAACAACAACAACAACAAACATCTCAAATATTATCTCAGATACCATCACTTCAGATACAACAACAAACACCTACTGTTAATCCTCAAATACAAACGCATCAAATACACCAACAACAAGCATCTGTAATTCCATTGCAACAACAAAGTTCACAGTCTCAGACACTACAAACATCACAACAACAATCTCAAACTCATCAACAATCCTCTAATCAACCTCATATCACACAACCTATTACCGGTCACCAACAAGTTCAGTATACTTCACAGCAGTGGCAACAACCACAACATTCCTTAAATGTCATGCCGAAATTATCTTCTCCTTTGCCAACCAGAGACAGAAATCAACAATTATCTTTATCTAATGCTCATTCATATCTTAGTCAAATCTTACCTGAGTTAGCAAATGCTGTACGCTTGATCCAACAAACTCCTGATAATAATAGTGTAAGTTCTGTTCATTGTGTTTCCATATGCCTTGTATATATATATATATATATATATATATATACCGTTATTTGTCTGTTGGTCGCGGTGTTAGATTAGTTAGATAACTATACTTCCATCTTACACCTATGAGGCCTTTACGGTTGTCCTTGCTTATCATTAACTATGTAAATGATAGATTATAATCAGTGTGATTATTATGATGTACCACTTAATTTTCTTTTTTTGTTCAGTAATATCATGTTTTAAGGATAAAGAAATATCAATGTTTATTGAATAAATAAGCTGTATATTGATTGACTGACAAAATAGTGTGGAATGATAAATGTAGGTCATTTGGCTGACCCATATAAAAAATCCATGACGCTTTAAATTCAGATTTTTACTTGTTTTTAAATACCAATTGATTCGATAGTTTGTTTTATGTATTGAAATTCAAATATTTCATAGTACTGCAATCAGTATATAGTATTGCTAAGTTACTTAAAATGTGTACTGGAAGAGGTTTTTTTTCGTTGTTTTATTTTTTAATGACTCAACAAATGATATTGTCCAATAGAATTCGTATTTCACAAACGATGTCTATTCCAGGATTTCTTGATCTGTTTTTTTTTAAAAATAGACCAGGATAAATAGGTACTCAGTGTATTCGTGGTATCAAAACAATTTATGAGTGAAATTTTTTGTCTACTATCAATATACACTTGTCTAATAAAATAATGCAAATTGTGCTATTTAAAAAAAAATCTGATTCTTATTCCTGGAGAAATAATAAACAAGTTATTGATAACGGACTAATATCTTTTTTTAAATACAAATATTATCTCCAGAATTTTCAATGTATTGTATTTAACCTACTCAAATTTGGTGTAATTTCCTTTTTTATTCCATTCCGACTGCATATGAACAATAACCAAACAATCGTATCTCGCTTTTTTTGGTTTCTACAATCCAATCACTGTCATTGGGTAGACTACTTATCCTACTAGTACAGTGAAAACTCATAGACAGGATGTGTAGCATTTATGTATGCATATGTGAAGATGTTTTAATTTGAAATGTCCTCAATAAGAAAACCATTATCCGTTACCTTAGATTGCATATATATTCAATTGTATTTATTTCATTGTTTTAGGTATTTGTTTATAAACCTTTGTTTACAAGCCATTATAAAAAAATCTAGTTATTTTTAGAAAAGTTTATTTATCAGTGATCAGTGACCTCATATTCATCTACAAATTGTAATATATTGTTAATTTTCTACTAAATATGGTTTTAATTAGTTAGGTATTTTGGTAATTAACAGTAGAATTTGTCTGATTTACCGAAATATTTTCGAATTTATCTTAATCTAATTAAATCAATATTTATTTATTTAAACTTATAAACGTTGATACAAGAAGGCATTGAATATATATATGCGCCTCACAAATCATTTGACATGTGTGAGAGCTGAAATACTGCCCGGACACCGAAACTGAATTGGGTGGTTTTCTTAGTGGGCCACTCTCCAAGCCTTTGACCTAAATGTCTAATCCCTAAGACAGTGAAGCAACGTTAGGATATCCCGACCCATGGTAGTCGGTGACCAACAATAGGTTCGTATGCCATTCGTTCTCTCAGGATCCTGGAGTCTATGTCCACCATTTGTTTTGAATCAGGGTTTCCCAACTCCTCTAGGTGGACCCTCTGTGTCCACCAAACCAGTTAAAGTGCCGGAAATTCGCTTTTCATCCTCTCAATATTGTAAACAATATTCCGGCCTCTAGAAGGCAGTGAGTAGAACTTCCATGGTAGTGGCTATATGATGTAATTTCTAAGGAGAAAGAGTGGACTCCTCCCACTATTAGCCGTACCAGGGCATTTGAGGGAATTAAATCAATAAACAGTATCTCTTTAATGATTATTCAATCTTAATTTATTAATTTATCTTAATTCATTACACTGTAAACTCTTTTTTCAATTGGTCAACGTCTTATCCTTATAGGAACTGCTTACAATCAAAAATTATCTACCTTTGATATCTGTGTCTGTCTTTCTTTCTTTAGGCTGGTTTTCTCCCTTTAGATGTTCAGAATAAATTACTCACTCTTTTACAACAACAACAACAGATTCAAAATCAACCTCCACACCTATCAGCTCAAGAATTATCATCCAATTTCACAGGGACAAATACCACATTTCCTACTTGTGTAGCCGTACCTAGTAATACTAATCAAGTTTTAAATGTACACTCTGCATCGAGCAGTTCAAAACTGCCTATTCCTTCTAATTCGAATTTCGCTTCTTTAAATCGGTTTATTGTCACATCTTCTAATATATCAACGCCTAATCCGATATGTACTGCTGTAACTTCCTGTTCAACACGTGACCATGTAGCATTACCTGTTGATGTGACTAAAGATATTAAGAATGTTGAATATTCCCTCACTAGTTTACCAACTGAACAACCAAGCATCACTTCGACAAGGCCTGTGAATCCATCAGGAACAACCATTGCTAACAAGTTCACAGTACGTTGATGTACTTTTTATTTCTAAAAACACTTTATTCCGAATCTAGATCAGTGTATTTATACTGTAGTTCTTAATGATTTTTACATAATCTCTTTAATAATTACACAGAAAAGGATTTCAAGATTGTTTTTGACAATTGGAAAAACTGAGGAACTTCATGAATTGTTAAGGGCTATCTATCGGAATAACTTACTGTGTAAAAATGTCTATTCCAGCTAGATCAAGATTTTAACTGAAGGACGTAATTGATTACGGTGGTTTATGAATAGAACAATCGTCGACTTCCTGTGTTGTTAAAAACTTTGAACGCATGCTTTCTCTTTTGCTTTCCAATCCCAGACTCATTGTTGGTGAACCTGAGGAAATCTTCTGTTGTCACGAATCAAGGAAAACATTTGATGTTTAGAAAATTATGTGAAAATTATTAAACGATGTTGCAGTCAATGTTTTTTAACTTTTAGAACGTCCAGGAATGTTTTAAACAAGGACAAAAGGAATAATATAAGTGTATTGTTATAAATGGGAGGTACTTTAGAGGTGGTATGGTTTTTGTGCTCTATAGTTAGTAAATTAAATGATTTCATGACTTCGGTTCATGCATTTATTTGACAGGCAGAGTATGTGTTTAACTATCAAATGAATCTGAAGCAGTAATCATTTAGTCTAATTATTCGTTATTTTTCATAAGCGATTGGATAAAGGAATGCTTTTTTTATTAAGACTACTGATATAAAATTTTACATTTTTATGTGAAATTCAGGTGGCTCCTGCAAATCTGGAAGATGATGATCCAGGTCCTCCGATGATCCCTCATATGCCTGGACCCAATCAACTGCATCAAGCTCCACCTCCAAGACCGCCTAGACAACATCGTCCCTATGCTGCTTCAGTAATCGGAGTACACGCAACAAATGATTTACCAGGGCATGCATCGATGGCGGTTAGTGGGACAAATGTCAGTTTGATACCTAATATGAATCAAGCTTTGCCTAATAATGGAACAGTTACAAACGTTAATGTAGGACTTAATATGAATCAACCTCTGCCTACTGGATCAGCGACAAATATCAAATCAGCTTCTAATGTTCCATCAATAAACAAGGCAATTCTCTTAAAATATCTCGTTTGTCTCATTGTTTTTGTTTACGTAATCTATATGTATGAGCTGATATGGTGTTGCGGTGTACAGTTTATACATTTCTCATATAAAAGTATTCTTGAAATTCTTCAAATAGTCACTAAATTGGTGGTCTAATTTTTGTTAATAAGCGTCAGGTTTCTGTTTCTTCCTACAGTTCTGTCATCATAATAATGATCTATGTTTAGTCTCCTTTTTCATGTGATCATTCTCTTAAATTTTGTGTTATTTAGTTGAAAATGTTACTTACTTACTTACTTACGCCTGTTACCCCTCGTCGAGGAGCATAGGCCGCTCACCAGCATTCTCCATCCAACTCTGTCCTGAGCCTTCCTTTCCAGTTCTTTCCAGTTGCTATTCATCCTTTTCATATCGGCTTCTATTTCCCGGCGTAGTGTGTTCTTTGGCCTTCCTCTTTTCCGCTTCCCTTCCGGATTCCAAGTTAGGGATTGCCTTGTAATGCACATTGGTGATTTCCTTAATGTATGTCCGATCCACTTCCAACGTCTTTTCCTAATTTCCTCTTCATCTGGAAGCTGGTTTGTCCTCTCCCATAAAACGCTGTTGCTGATAGTATCCGGCCAATGGATGTTGAGTATTTTGCGTAGACAACTGTTTATAAATACTTGTACTTTCCTGATGAAGATCGTAGTAGTTCTCCACGTTTCAGCTCCATACAGTAGGACTGTCTTGACGTTCGTATTAAAGATTCTGACCTTGAAATTGGTTGAGAGTTGTTTTGAGTTCCATATGTTCTTCAATTGTAGAAATGCGGTCCTTGCTTTGCCAATCCTCGCCTTTACATCTGCATCAGATCCTCCTTGTTTATCAACGATGCTCCCCAGGTACTTGAATGTTTCCACCTCTTCCAGAGTTTCGCCATCAAGTGTGATTGGGTTGGTGTTTTCGTGTTGCATTTGAGAATCTTGCTTTTTCCTTTGTGAATGTGGAGGCCTATGGATGCGGAGGCTGCTGCTACATTTGCTGTCTTCATCTGCATTTGTTCGTGTGTATGAGATAGGAGGGCTAGGTCATCTGCGAAGTCCAAATCATCTAATTGGTTCTGAGAAGTCCATTGTATTCCGTATTTCCTTTCAGATGTCGAATTCTTCATAATCCAGTCAATCACTAGAAGGAAGAGGAATGGGGAGAGTAGACAGCCATGTCTGACTCCGGTCCTTACTGGAAATGCATCTGTCAGCTGTCCTCCATGCACGACTTTGCACTGTAGTTCATCGTAAGAGTTTTGGATAATGTTGACAATCTTTTCAGGAACTCCATAGTGTCGAAGAAGTTTCCATAATGTTCTCCTATCCACGCTGTCAAACGCCTTCTCATAGTCGATGAAGTTGACGTATAGTGATGAGTTCCACTCAACTGATTGTTCAAGGATGATCCGTAGTGTCGCAATCTGGTCTGTGCACGATCGATCCTTACGGAATCCAGCCTGATGATCCCTAAGTTCGGCGTCTACTGCGTCTTTCATCCGATTCAGCAGCACTCTGTTGAAAACTTTTCCTGGTACTGATAACAAACTGATGCCTCTGTAGTTCTCACATTGGCTCAGATCTCCTTTCTTTGGTATCTTGATGAGATATCCTTCTTTCCAGTCCATTGGCACTTGTTCCTCTTCCCAAATCTTCTTGAATAGAAGGTAAAGCATATTTGCAGTTATTTCAATGTCTGACTTCAGTGCTTCTGCTGGTATATTGTCAGGTCCTGCCGCCTTCCCACTTTTGATTTGTCTGATGGCCATCTTGACTTCTTCGATCGTTGGTGGAGAGACATCTATTGGAAGGTCAGTGTGGGCTGCTTCGATGTTCGGTGAATTCAATGGGGCTGGTCTATTCAGCAGTTCCTCGAAGTATTCTGCCCATCTTTTCCTCTGTTCTTGAATCTCAGTGATTGTCTTTCCTTCTTTGTCCTTGACTGGTCTCTCTGGTTTGCTATATCTCCCTGCCAATTTCTTCGTTGTATCATATAGTTGTTTCATATTCCCTTCTCTTGCAGCTTTTTCCGCCGTCGTTGCTAGTTCTCCCATGTATTTCTGCTTGTCGGCTTTAATGCTTTTCTTCACTTGCTTGTTTGCTTCTGCGTAGTCTGCTTGTGCTTTGACTTTCTCTGCTCGTGTTCGGCTGTTTTTAATTGCTAGTTTCTTGTTCTTCCTTTTTTTTGAATTTTGTCCAGGGTTCCCATAGAGATCCATTCCTTGTGATGATGCTTCTTAGGACCAAGAACCTCCTGACACGTTGAAGTTAGTGCTTCTTTTATCCCTTTCCAGTTGCCCTCCAAAGTAGTTTCTTGTTCTTTCAGTAGATCCTGTAGAGCTTGGAATCTGTTGTTGAGAGTTATCTTGAATTCATAGAGCTTGTCAATATCTCGAAGGAAGGCTGTATTGAACCTTTGTAGTGCTGTTTGTCCAGTTGTCTAGTGTTTCTTTAGCTTCAGTCTCATCTTGGCCACAACCAGGTGGTGATCTGAAGCTATGTCAGCTCCTCTCCGGGTTCTCACATCTTCCATTGATCTTCGGAATTTTTTGTTGATACAGATGTGATCTATCTGGTTCTCTGTGGTTTGGTCCTGTGAGATCCATGTAGCTTTGTGTATGCGCTTGTGTGGGAATATTGTGCCGCCTATAACCAATTTGTTGAATGCACATAGATTTGCAAATCTCTCCCCATTTTCATTTCTCTCTCCTAGTCCATGTCGTCCAATTATATCTTCATATCCTGTGTTGTCCACTCCAACTTTAGCATTTAGATCTCCCATCAGGATGGTCAGGTCCTTTCGTGAGCACTTCTCTATAATTGATTGCAGCCTTTCATAGAACTGATCTTTATCATCGTCGTTGCTATCATTGGTGGGTGCATAACATTGGATAACGTTCATTGTGATCCCTTGCTTCTTTGATTTGAATGATGCTTTGATTATCCTGGGTCCATGAGATTCCCATCTCACAAGTGCATTTCGTGCTTCTTTGGACAGCATTAGAGCAACTCCCTGATTGTGTGGAGCATTTTCCCCTTCGTGACCGGAGTACAGCAGCATCTCTCCTGTACCTAGCCTTTGTTGTCCAGTTTGTGTCCAATGGGTTTCGCTGATTCCGAGTACTGCCAAGTTGTATCTCCTCATTTCCATTGCTATTTGGCTGGTCTTTCCTGTCTCCCGCATTGTCTGGACGTTCCATGTACCTATAAAGAGTGTTGCTCTGGTTGTTAGAAGGTGCATCGGTCTCGTGACTTCCGAAGAATTTCGGCTTTCATCATGAGACGTCATAATAATTCCTTCAACTTCCAGGGCAGAGTTTAAATGGTTTGAATTATTTTTTCTGGTTAGCGTTTTTTAACGAGTTAGCTTTTCTACGGGATGGGGTCGCTAACCCCATGCCCAACCCTCCTCCTTTACCCGGGCTTGGGACCGGCAGTAACTCTAGAAGAGCTACAGGCGAAGTTAGTTGAAAATGTTAGCTTTAGAGTATTGACTTAGCTTCTGGTCAATAGTGTTCGTGTGGATGGAATTAGCAATTCCTTCGTCATTGTTGGCAGTTTCTTTGGCTTGCATGAGAATTACATGTTATATATTACATAATTCAAATTTAGAAGTTTATATTAAAGATCCCCATATTGACCAGAAAAATAATTGCGAACTCTAGATTGGTAGTTGTAAAATACAAAATACACTTGTGGATGGTTAATAAAAGTCAGATGATACAGTCAGTTGATTTTTAAGGGGTACTGAATTTTTGTGAAACGTTTTTATCGTTTGGTTGTTTTTTCTTGCTTTCCGTGACCATGATATAAGGGTATGAATAGGGATTTCGACAATCATTTAATTATCTGTAATTGTATCACGCCGTGGTTTTAACATCGTGGAACAATCAACCACCATTCAAATATACCGTTTTAGTAGATCGTTCCAGTTGGATAAACAATATTTAAATGATGTTTCAGTTTACAGAAACGGTTTAACCAACTCAGAATTTAGTCGATTTAACATTTTTTGTTATACATTTTCCATTGTCTCTCCTGTCAGTCACTCTAGCTATTAGTCAATGTAGATACTGTGTTTTGTATTTCAGAAAACACACTACTGTCTAACCATGATTATTTTCTCAGTATGCATGTTTTCTAACAGCGAAATTCGGATAAGATCTAACTACATATTTTATACATAATATATAATACATTGTGTATTCCATAACTTATAGTGAAAGTCACTTTCTTTTCATCGTGAAAACAAAATCTAGTATTGTCTCTCTGCATCTTGTTATACTTTTTTGTCGTAGCATTTCTTTCATATTACTGTATTTTATTTTTCTTCAATAATTAAGCTTCAATTGTTCTCTACGAAACAATTTTTTTATAGAAATATTGGGCATAGTTTGCGTAAAGACCTAGAGGCCTGGTGGTCGAAGCGTGGTAACGAGTCGGAAGCAGTAGCTGGATATGATAACTATGGGAAACTCTTTCAACTCATTCGAGTCACTGGCTGCAAGACGTCTGATGTTAGTGAAACGATCTGAAAAGCTGATGGGATGTCAATGAATAACGTCCACCAACGCCTTAAACAATGGTCAGTGTTCTTCAAGGAACAGTTCAACTGGCCTACCGTCCCAGTGACATCGATCGAACTGTCCTGTCCTCCATAGCCGGTGACGACTAACGTACTTGAAGGGACGGAAGTTAATAAAGAGATTTGATTTTCGAAGCGTCACAAATCATCGGGCCTTGACGACTTACTTGTAGCCATTTCAGGATGATGGTGAATTTCTAGTTTTGGGGCTGACCTATTTGTGTGCAAAAGTTGTGCAATTGGAGAGTGTGGCTGCATCATGAAATGAGGAGATAGTTGTCCCTATCTTTAAAAAAGGTTCACTTCACTTATGCAACAACTGTCAAGAGATAAGTTAATTTCCGTCTGCCTCCAAACAATTGGTTTCTGTCATAGTTGGCATTTTGTCCAAAACCTGTGGAACATTGAGTCGCTCGGAGCAGGTGGGTTTTTTATTCTGGTCGGGGATGTGTTGACCATATCATCACCCTCCATCAAATTCTGGAAGACCTCTATACTTATCACAGGCCAACAATCACTGTGTTTCCTGACATCATGGCTGCTTTCGATCCGGGGTGGACAGGACAATTCTTTGGGACTGAAGAAGGGTGTGCCTGAGAAGTTCACTCCCATCTTAGAGGCTCTGTATGCAAACGCTTCAAACAGAGTTGTTTCATTCAAGCAGTGGAAATAGGCAGGGTTGTTCGATCTCAACATTTCTTCCCATCTTTTTCATCGATGATATTCTGAGAACAACTTTGATGGTGTATGTAATGGTGATGTTGATCTGTTACCTAGAGAAAAGCGTTTTGACCTTGATTACGTAGCAATATTTCCTTGCTTTTTGATGATATCTAAGCCATGCAATCCATATATGATCCGTAGATAGTCAGTATTTATACATATGGCGTGTGTTTCGCACTTTCTAAGTGTGAAACGCTTTGAAAAAGCCGACAAGAGCTTGTGCCTACATTCACTCTTTGTATTGGGCAGGTAAAAGCAGTCGAAAAGTTCGTATATGTAGATAACTGTGTAAGTGTTGGTGGTGACGTTACTAATGAGATCGAAATACGTATGGTGAAAATCAGAGTGACCTGTTCCATTCGGGTCCATCTCTGACTCCGCGATGTTATCCTGGCTGCAAAACTTCAGGTTTACAATGCTTGTGAAACCTGGATTCTTCGGGTTGAGGGTGTTAGACGAATCTGTGTTTGATCGTCATTGTCTCTGAAAAATTGCTGAAATCCAGTGGCAAGAATTCCACGTTATGCATTATTCGCCGACACTGGGACTGGATGGAAAAAGCGGAGAGGTGGTTAGTGTATGACATTGTGTCGTGGTATGAAAGAAAGCTATCCAAGACTGACTTCTGTCGGTCCTTCACGACTCTCTGTTTTGGGTCCTAGAGATGATTCAACACAGTGGCTAGAGACGTTATCAGATATGACTCAGAATAGAAGTCAGTGGCGATCCTGCGTAACCTTCTTTTACTTTCTTCATAAAAAGTGGACGTTACATCTTTGACTGGAAGCATTTTTTCTGGTTGTACCTCTGCTAACTGATCTACCTCTCCTATTACTGTTATAATTATTATTTCACTATCATACACTAATTTCTGTTCATTGTTGTTCTCCTTTTCCTTATACACACTTTGTATTCTCGACATCTTCACATTCTCATTGTTATTGTGTGGCGCATATGTATTTGGCGAACCTTTGTACCAATATTTATGTGTTAAAATAAATAAGTAACTAAATGAGAGACGTGTTTATCAAGACGGAATTTGGATGAGCTCAGTAAATAGCGACTTTGGCGTTGGATGCGAAAGTTACTGAATTCGAGTCTCAGTTTGGACATGAAAGGGAGGAATTAAAAGCGCGAGACTGGTAAGTCCTGGGTTCGAATCTCGCGAATGAGGGATCGTGGATACACACTACTGAGGAGTCCCGTAATAGGACGAAACGGCCACCCAGTACACCCATTTTAGTCAATACTTTTTCGATCAAACGTATGTGTAAAATCAATGATGGTTATGCACATTTGTGAATATAACCTTCATTTCAAAAACCTTTAATGTTTATGACACACCTCGACTATACTAACAATTTTATTCGGATAGGAAATGCAATTAGAAAAGTTGACATTTCATGAAAGAATATAATAACATTAATTCAGTGTTAGTATGTGGTGCAAAGAGACTCACGTTCGGTAAACCGATTTATTTTTTTTCCTCCGGGTCGAATGTGTATCTAGCTAAAATAACCTTTACTGACATTATTTTGGAAAACAGCAAGCGTAATATAACCGTCTGTTCTTTGCAATCATGGAAGTCACTCAAAATTTTCAGCTTAATCAGTGAATTCAATTTTCGCGTGAATGAAGAGGACTGTGTTTAGATGAATGTTAGAAGTAATGTTAACGTTATTTAGGATATTTTCATTTAAAGATCAATATGAGAACATATAATTGTGTTATGCTATATAGCATAGTGGAAAATAAACAATTTATCATGACATGTGTGACGTGCTGTGCCTATTCTACAAAACTGATTGTTCATATTATTTGACATCTTTACATATTGGTTATATCAAAGGGAAATATTGCTACATTTTATTATGTACCAATGTAAATTCTTGGTATCTCTGTAGAGATTTCGTGATAAATGTAGTTATGCTTATCTACGTCACGTTGTCCTTTATTTTACTCTTTTTTTAGATTGAAAATGTACCTTTACAATCTGGCCCATCAATTGTAACTTTTCCAACCACTACATTAACCGTTACGCTACCTCGAACCCAGAACCTTCCTCATCATCAACCTAAGTCATCTGTTTCGAATATGACAAGTACCATTCCGTCGAATGTCGTTCATTTATCTACTTCTGTAAATCCTGCCTCTAGTGTTACTAATCCAATTCAATCTGGATCTCAAATTTCAAGTTAGTGAAATATTTTTCGTTTTCCAAAGCCCTTTTTATTGTGTTTTTCTCATCAAAATGTATAAGTTGGAATTCGTGAGCATTTTTTTCAAAAACTAAAATGTTATATGTTTGTCAAGAAAAAGAATGTCATATGTCATTACTTTTTCTTCATACTTCTACAGTTTTCTTTCGTAATAACTAACCATTTAACAACTCATTAAGGGATCGTTTACAATTGAAGTGTTTTATTCTTACATAATTTCGTGTTTGTATACTTATTCGAATTTAAATATAACGATTCAGTGATACTTATAATCTCCTGTTCGTAAATTATATCATAGTTCAGATAAATTATTAATAAGTTTTAAATACTTCAATTGTATTCATCAGATTGGATTAAATGATTCTGCTACATTATTATATTCTATGTTTACCATACCAAGAAATTATCCTGTTAATATGCGCGCGTTTAATGAAGTGGTTACACCATTTCAGTTTCTATCGTAAGAAGTTTGTGTCTGATCTGGAGTTAATTAATTTTCATAAAACAGTGTAACAGTTGCGCTAGCTAATTTTGTATTAGACTCTAGTACTTCATTGTACTACTCAATTTAATAATGAATAAAATTTATAATTCATGTACCAGTGGTCTTCTAATACTTTGGTAATTTTCGAACTGAAAATGTAATATTTAATAAGTACCTTGATTAATATATAATAATTTTCTCCTTTTTTTTATTTTCTTCTATTTAGCTACAAAGTGAATCAGTTTCTATAGGTAGAAGTCAGAATATTTTGTTTTAACAAGCATCTCTTTATATCGGTAGTATTGATATTTGTAACATCAGCGTTTTAATGTTTTGGTCACCTGAACATAAATCGGTACGATATACACGTTTATTTTTCAATCATCAACTATATTTCGACAGCCCGGTGTTTTGATGGCTTTTTTCTTCAGGTGTTATCAAATTCGAGTTATATCTATCTATTTATCCCTATATATAGTTTAATGATTTTTCATCTATTTACATTTGCTGCAATACAGATTTTTGTTCTCTATTTGTACGTTCATTGAACAAGTTGAACAGATATTGTCCTGCGTCTTTCCATACGATCTCTTTACTTTGCCTTTTTTTGTTGCACATCAGTGAGAACAAAGAAAAACAATCAATCAAACGAACAACAAAATAGATCATAATGTGTGGCTTTTTTCTCTATTTGCCTCTCTCTCTAATTTATGCTTTCGAGCTTCCAACATTGTTGTCCTCTTATACACCTTTAATTTTCATTTATTCAGTCTGACGTGTTACGCTTTTTCATCTTGTTCGTTGGTTATTGTTGACTAAGTAAAAAGAAGAAAACGGTTTGCTTGCTTTGTTTTATTCTCACACTACATACAATCATTCCAGAATTACATTGTTTATTCTGTTTTGCATCTGTCTAATATATATATATATATATATATTTGCATGTATAAATAAATACTTGTTCAAAATATCCTGATTGTTTGTTTTCATTGCTTTTTTTTCTGTTTTCTTAGTTCAATAGAGCTAATATACTGTTTTTGTTAAGTAGCTGTTGAAAACTATAACAAAAACCAACCAAATTTCATTGCTTATACTTACGGTCATAATTAGTTCTGTCCTTATATTATTTTATTTTTCTTCGCTCTGTTTTTTTTTGGATTCCTCGTTTCATACACTCCTTTTGTTATGCGTTTCTGTTCTTACATTTTTCAGCATGCATCAACATATTGAGTTTTTTTCTTGATCAAAGCTTAATTGAAGAATTTATTACCCTGTCTTATAGGTGCATCTGTTGCAGTTCCTCTTGTTTTCATTTTTTAAATTGAAAGAATTATTGTTGATCAATGAATTGTTTTTTTTTATTGTTTTCAATACGGATTGTTGATGAAAGTTATGGTAATTTTAGTTCATCAAGTTTATGTGGTTTATGCGCTAAGTTATTACTTCTAATCTGTTTGTGAAGGCTATCCAGAATGGAATTAGGGAAAGGGTGGTTTTGAATGTCGAGCCTGTTGGCTAAACACCTGGTTTACCAACACGCCACTTTTCCGTATTTTAAAAACATGGATATATGTGTTACGTTTATGGTATAAGGGTAGAATTGATTATCAGTTCATTCATTTTAGTCTCAATTCATTTAATTTCATGTATTTATTTTAGTATTTAGAAGAAACACAAGTTTAATTCACTCTGTTATGGAAATTCGTACGTAGTTTATGAGTCAGTGTTGAGTGAAATTAGTGTAAGATAATTATTGTTCAGAATAACATGCTTGCTATCAATTACTCATGATTTTGTTTGATGTAAATCATTTTCTAAAATTGATTAATTTGTATTTTACAGTTTTAAATAGAAACATATTTTTTTAGTCATGATACAATGACTATGATCATAGTAATTTCGTTGACTAATAAAGACAGCATAACTATTGAAAAAGTGAGTGGTTACGTTAAATGACTATCTTTTTAGTGTTGGTGTATTTAATAGTTCAAATCAATATTTTGCAGCATGTTTATGGTAGAACTTGGATACGATCGTAGACACCTTAAAATATACTAGTTATGTAGAGTGCTTCATTTATTTCAGTTTCTCCAAATAACGTTATTTAGTTAAAAATAGGTAGTTATATTGCCTACGTAATTACAGAAAATCTTTCTGATGATCCTTGGTTCGATTTTGTCTTCTATGGATCTAACATCTAAATCATTAATACACTCGTACGCTATACCAACTCACATGACAAAGAAAGCCAAATACACAGATTCTATCGAAGAACAAATAATAATAATAATATTGGTATTCATAGTTCATCTGTATTTTTAGTCTGCCAGACTAATAGGAATGAGTGAGAACTTATGTCAACTCGAATAATTTTCGTAATCATTAAAATCTGCCCACATTTTCATTTCATTCATTACATGCCTTTGGGAGATTTCATGTTTTCCTCAATATATTAAGCATATTTCAAAGGTTTCCCTTGGGTTGGATGGAAAAAACGTTGAGAATGATTTCGACGTGAAAGCTTTTGTCTTCATTTAATGAAACCAACTGATAAATTCCCTGGGGTGAAAGCAAAGGACTCGACTATTTATTCTTACTAGGGTTTCATCAAGTCTATTCAGTTATACCTTGAAATATTATTAGTAGCAGTTCTTTTACCTCAGCTGAACGGTCATAGATCAATTCTGTTAATGATTACTTTTGATTATTAAAGGATACTTACTTACCTATTCGCATGGTATATCCATACAAAATACTCCTACAGCTGTTTCAAAAATCTTTTATTCACTGCTATCCTTTCATAATTTGTTTAATACTTTTGTATACTCTGGATCAGTAATATTAAATTGCGACCATTAAACTTGAATACGTATTCAGTTCAGCCATTGATTATATATATATATATATATATATATATATATATATATATATATATATATATATATATATATATATATATATATATATATAAAATGATCTTTGTCTGTTTGGTTGACCTTATTCTATGTCCATTCTATGTCCTCTGTAAACCATGACTTAACAGTAGGTTAATTTCTCTTATCAGTTTGTCTAACTTACAGAAAGCAATGAAAAATAATACTTGTAGACGTATTCATTCATATACCAATCTGTGATCAATAAAATGTATAATTATATTGTCATTTTTTAGCGGCAAGAATTCTATCATTACGATATCTGACATCGAGTTGCCAAAAATAAAATGATACATTAGTAGTAGAAAAATGATGATGACGAATTTGATAATTTTTTAATATCCATAGATTATAAATTTTTGTTGTTATTGTTCAGCATAAACTAAGTAATTGAATAATAGCTGATTGTTATTAGGTATTAAAATCTAATTTAATTGATCTGATTTTATACTTAATTATGTCATATGAATAATTTCATTAAGGTTCATATTATTAGCATTCTCTTAACAAGAAGGGAAAATATATTTATAAAGAAGTTACTGTTGTGATTTGGTTAGTGTTTCATCGTATTCACTGTGGTGTCATTGTATTGAACACGCTAAAACTGAGAGAATTGTTTCTTTTCAATTTCGAAGTAAAACGTGGTTGGATTTTATCTAAATTACAAAGTGTTTTAAATTTGAAAATGTTTCCTGGCAATAAAAACACTTTTGCTATGACTCAGAAAGATTTTATACTGAGATAACTACTGAAAATGAATGAAGCAGGTCTGTTTAGCCTCGTGGTTGGACTTCTTAGTAATGACTATTTACAACTCAGAACTTTCGAGATTAGTAGTGATCATTCAATTGATCCACACTTTCAAAATCAGTCAGTTTGAGGTACTGCTCAATTCTGAGAGTATATATTTAAGGCTACTTTCATTTCCTATTGTTTTTAGTATCAGAGAACATTTCAATGATCGAAAGTTGTTTAGAAACACTAATGCAGATCGGACAATAGGTAGGGTTGGCTATGTCTTTAGAAAGTCTTAATATCGACGTCTGTTGTCTATCCGAGACCCGTATTCAAGAATCTGGTCAAGTACTACGAATTCGCTCTCCATCTGTCGCTTCAAAAGGCTTGTTTTATGTGCGTTTATCTGGGAACTCTTTGACATATTCGTCTGATCTTGTTGGCGTTAATGTCGCACTAAACGCTAGAGCTGAGGCAGCATTAATCAATTAGATCCCCATTAACATTCGGTTATGTGCTGTTAGATTAGAAAGCTCCATCAAAGTGAGAAGTCGGCGTGAGAAACGATATCTGTTTGTCATCTCCGCCTATGTTTCGACAGATTGCAGCCCGGATGCAATTAAGGATGAATCCTACCAACAATTAACTGTTCTCCAGAAAGTGCGTTCGACAGATATTGTAGTATTAGCCGGAGACTTGAGTGTTCAGGTCGGGCGTCTAGGCACAGAAGAGAGTCGTTTGGGTGGCGGATGGGGACTTGTTGGTCGCAGGACAGATAACGGGGACCGTCTACTGCAACTATGCACAGACCACGACCTGTTTCTGGCCAACACTGACTTCCGGCACAGTCATCGCCGATGTGCCACCTGGTGTCCTCCCTCTGCATCTCAAGCTTGGAATCAGATTGATCACATCGCGATCTGCTAGTCTATTAATTACTGCCTCCCACATTTGGCTAAATCTTCTACAAATGTTATTTTCTATTTTATGGTACGATGTGGTCAATTTGATTGGTTTCTAAACTCAGTATGTTTGAACTATAAGAATTCATACATCAGAGGCTGTTATTCTTGCTCTGGACTTAACTTGCTGGGCTAGGCAGAAAGCAGGAATAATAAGTACTCTAGACCGCTCGCACGGTTTCCTCGTATCGTTGGTCCGGTCTACAAATCACTGCTTTCTGATTGGTGATCTTATCACGTTGATCATTATCAAGGCATCTACTCGACCACAAGATACAACAAGTCTACACAATAAATCCATTTACGGGAGTTAAGAAATCCTGATAACATTACAGAGTGGCTAGAGACGTTATCAGATATGGCTCAGAATAGAAGTCAGTGGCGATCCTGCGTAACCTTCTTTTACTTTCTTCATAAAAAGTGGACGTTACATCTTTGACTGGAAGCATTTTTTCTGGTTGTACCTCTGCTAACTGATCTACCTCTCCTATTACTGTTATAATTATTATTTCACTATCATACACTAATTTCTGTTCATTGTTGTTCTCCTTTTCCTTATACACACTTTGTATTCTCGACATCTTCACATTCTCATTGTTATTGTGTGGCGCATATGTATTTGGCGAACCTTTGTACCAATATTTATGTGTTAAAATAAATAAGTAACTAAATGAGAGACGTGTTTATCAAGACGGAATTTGGATGAGCTCAGTAAATAGCGACTTTGGCGTTGGATGCGAAAGTTACTGAATTCGAGTCTCAGTTTGACAATGAAAGTGAGGAATTAGATGTGTTAACCTTAAAACTCAGAAGACATTTAGAAAGTGCATCATAATGTTTTAAGTATTTATTTACTTATTCGAATTAAGGGAGTCATGTATGTAGCCTTTTTTGAAGATTTCTAATTGAACCCTAACTTTTGTTTATTTACCGTATCAAAGCGTCGATGAAGAACATTCCATTCGTTTATTTAAGAAAAAACATTGTTTGCAACATTCAAATTAGTCAATAATTTTTCGATCAAACGTATGTGTAAAATCAATGATGGTTATGCACATTTGTGAATATAACCTTCATTTCAAAAACCTTTAATGTTTATGACACACCTCGACTATACTAACAATTTTATTCGGATAGGAAATGCAATTAGAAAAGTTGACATTTCATGAAAGAATATAATAACATTAATTCAGTGTTAGTATGTGGTGCAAAGAGACTCACGTTCGGTAAACCGATTTATTTTTTTTCCTCCGGGTCGAATGTGTATCTAGCTAAAATAACCTTTACTGACATTATTTTGGAAAACAGCAAGCGTAATATAACCGTCTGTTCTTTGCAATCATGGAAGTCACTCAAAATTTTCAGCTTAATCAGTGAATTCAATTTTCGCGTGAATGAAGAGGACTGTGTTTAGATGAATGTTAGAAGTAATGTTAACGTTATTTAGGATATTTTCATTTAAAGATCAATATGAGAACATATAATTGTGTTATGCTATATAGCATAGTGGAAAATAAACAATTTATCATGACATGTGTGACGTGCTGTGCCTATTCTACAAAACTGATTGTTCATATTATTTGACACTTTTACATATTGATTTAATTATCTACATATTACGTACATGAAATTTCTTAGTAACTTGACATTCTGCTGTCTACTCTTGTAAGATTTTAAATGTGGTGTTCACTGTTTGATTTGGTATGATTTTATTCACGGAGTAATGTATCAATGTTATTCTATTCTATAGAGTTAGATGAATATATCTTGACATCTTATCTCACAAAATTCATTAAACAAACCATGTAGATGAATTTGAAAGCTGAGAATTTCTGCTTTATGAATCCTTGAACGATTAAGGATGTGAAAAATCAACTCATGTGTGTATTATAGAAACGTCATTTTTAGGACAATTTATTTAATACTTCTATGTTCTACAGTAGTGTATATGTGTTATATGAAAAATGATTAAAACTGTCAACAGAAATTATCAAGTCATTAGTTTTTGTAATATCCTGTAGTTTGTGTTTCACAAGATTTAATATCATACTCAAAAACATTGCCTAATCCGACGCTGTCGGAACAGGGACCAGTTATTTACAAGAAGAGACCGCAAATTTAGAAGACATCAATCACAATAAAATAATGTATTTTTAATTTAACATGCTATTTTCTAACATATTCTTAAGTTCTCAATTTACTCACTTCCACCCATATTTAATTATGAGTGAAAATCTAGATTCAGGGCATTTGATGTACTTCAGAGATCAATCGGCATTCAAATTGATAGGGACATTCATTTTTTGGAATTAAAAAGGGTAAAAAAAATTATTGGAAGCATGTCATGATAAATATTTTCCGATTTAAATGGGTTTCAGGACAGTTGTGTACAATTTGAAAAGAACTGAAAAATCATAAATCATTAGATTTTAACTCAGTAATTGGATGATATTTTGATTGGTGAAAAACCGTAGCTTCCTGATTTCGACTTTATGTTAAATCGTCGACATAATATGTAATTAGTTTCTATAATTCCCCCAAATTTTCCTGCATATTAAACTACATGATAACTAAAAATTTCCTAAGGACTGTTTTTTTTATCCCTTAAGATTATAACTAAAAGTGTCGACAATGGACTAATAATACGTTAACATCTTCTGTAGTTTAACTAATGAAAGTAAAAAATATTTTGAAACTTTTTAGAAATTCATAACAACAATCGATCCAAAATAAAAATTTTCTTGCCGTGAAAATTGCATTTCTTGTTTGTTTTTAAATGAAAACAGAACAGAGAATACAAATCAGCAAAATGAAAGTGTAAATAAATCACAACAACTAGAACATAGAAATTTTTAATTTACAAATATCGATCTACCTAGTAGTGAAATTTAAACTAGTATTAAAAGTTTCAAGATATATATGTATATATACATACTGCATCCAAATAGTTTGCATAAATGAACGGATACTGAAGCATACACATACCAATGTACAAAGTAGTATGGAGACAATTATCAGAGTTAATCTGTGTAATCGAGACTGAAACCAACGGACAAGCTAAGATTTTATCATGGGATAATAACAGTAATAATTCAAATCAATCAGATGAAATACAATTTCGTGTGAAAATCTCTCCTAATGAAGGACTATACGCTCATGCTGAATATGAATTCGAGGTTAGTGATATCAATGATTTTAAAGTGTTAATTAGTAAGATATTAATTCTTTAATAAGGCTAAATGTATTAAGTTTTTCATAGTTTGCATTGTTTTCACGTAGTACATGGACCTTTCATTAGTTTAATGTTTCTAGTTTATAGGATAACCTCATTATACGTACTAGTTTATCGTTCATTAGTCAACATAATTATATTATTCACTTTTTCATATTGATCTATAGAATTCAGTGATAATATCTTTCAATATGCTACTAGGCTTATTATTATTATTTAGTTGAACACATTAATATTGGTATAAAGGGGCACCAGATACATATGCGCCACACAAATCTTATTTGATTTATGTGAGGGCTGTGATACTGCCCAGGTGCCCAAACCGAAGCAGGGTTACTAGGCTAAAATAGTTTGAATATCATGGTGAATATATCAACTTCATTATGATTATGATTGAGTCTTACTAACAAGTGTTAGATATCTCAAAAATTAGATTTATTATTTTTTCGTTGATTGTTTTTTTTAATCTCCAAACACAAGTTAATAACTCGTATTGATGTTTTATTCGGAATACATTAATAGGGCTAAAAATTAATAAAACATTGAGTAAATTTTTTTTGTACGATAGAATTGTGACAAATATACATATGAGCATAAATGTTCAATTTCATTAATTTGATTAGGTACAAAAATACGTAATGAGATGAATCATTAAACTGTTGAGTATGTATGGAATTTCTGAAATGTATAATTTTGTTTTCTTTGAATTCATGTAATATTAATTTTATCTGTAAATATTGATGTATACCAGTATGGAGTTGTGGAGATTCTTGAGTTTTCGATTGAAATCATGAACAGTTCAATGTCAGACCACCAATGAAAACCTTGATGCACTGGACAGCTGTTTCGTCCTAATATGAGACAGTGCGCATCCACAATCTCGTACGCGGGACTCAATCAATAATTTATACATATCTATGTTATATCTCGAACTTGGATTCTTAGTATGTCGCGTAATACTTAAGCACTTGAACGCTAGAACCCTCCCAAGTCGCAAAATCAGAAGACAAGTAGAAGGAATGTTATTCCAGTGTCAAATATAGTACAAAAGTTTCATGTATTTATAGTTTTTGACTGAGGGTAAATCATCATTTCGGATATCCAATTGGCCCATAGGGGGTCCTTCTTATCCATTCAATCGGGAAGCTTCACGTCGACATTCTAGAATGTTCCTCTAGCAGTGATTGGATGGAATGTCTTCGACTCTTTCTGGGCTTCTTGAGGTTTCCTTGAGTTTGCAAACGAGCCATCCTTAAACATTATATCAAATTGCTTGAAAAATAAAAAAGCGTTTTGATATGAAATATGTTAGGCTTCATTTTCCAGTCTTTATGATTTCACTTAAGGTTAAGTTGATGTATCTTTGAGTTACTAGGATAGTTAAGTAAATTTTTTAAAGAGACCAATATATGACACAAGCTATTTTTTAAAATAGTCTTCGTATTTTTTTCAAGTCAAGTAGCTTAGTTTGTTGGACGAAGATTGATACTTAAATACCAGAGTATTTTATAGTATTATTATTCATTACATTAAAGTTACAAATTAATCTTAATGATTCTATTCTTTGATGTATAATTTTTTAGTTTTTGTATCATATCATCCTGTTTGTTTTTAGTAAATTCAATCGAATAGATATCATTATTATATAAGAATAAGCTTAAATTTGAGATTTATTATAAAAGCAATATCAAATTATTTATTTAATTTCCTTACCAAAATGTATTTTAAAAGTACTTTACGAAGAAAGGAAAATGAAGATGGCAAAATGACACCTTGTATGTATTACTTTTGTACACAGAATTGAAATGTAAAACAATGAATCACTAACACCTCTACAGTGCAAAGGTTGATGATTTGTGCTTCCTTCGAACGCAGTCTTTTGAGCGTATAGGTGACTTTGAAGAATATATCAGGTGGGTCACTGTAACAAGAATTGTGAAGGTATTCTAGCATTGAGGTATTGATTGTTTCACATTCTAATTTCAAAAACCATGCACGATAATGTTCAGAGATGCACTTAGGTAGAGCTCTCTTTGTAAGGCTGATGTAACTTACTCCGAAAATAATTAATTTGAAAGTAAATTAATAACAAGTTAATGTCACAGTTGAAAAAGGTTCTGTAAATCAAGTGACCTTAGTTGAAAGTTAATAACTAACAGCTATAACTTTCAGCGTATAATCAGATCAACTAGTTACTAGTTGAGGAAATTTTATCTTACTGTACCAGCTCATTGTCATTTTAGTGACTTTCAATACAATTATTGAATTGTCTCTCATAAGTATCATCCTCCACAAATATATGTCAGTTATTATATTCAAGTTATTTTTTCTTCACTATTTCATAAGAATTACTTCAGAGTTGCTAACTAAGATTAATACGTTTATTGAAAATGTGAAGGACGGAACAATTATTTTATATTTCAATATCAATTATAATTACACGTATATACATAATAATACCGTATCGTTACTCGTATATTCTTTATGCTGATAGTTTATAATAAGTTCTGTATTAATAGCTTTCAATAATTTACAGAAAAATTGAGAAAAAAAAACAGTTAATTTCATGAAACTTCTTCAACCCATCATAAAACTGACGTATTCAGTTCCATAATTTCCAATATTTTCAATATTTCAATACATATTACTATATTTTTATAGTTGAAAGCATGAGTCAATCAATGAGTCAAAGCTAGACCACCAAGGAAAACCTGGAAGCTTCAATTGACTCATGCTTTCAACTATGAAAATACTAAATCTTCACAAAATCCCTTCTGAACACATTACAATATTTGTTTTATTAATTTGTTCATATTTCATTCATACACACGTATAGGATAATTAAACTTATATAAACAATATACTGATTATTAATAAATTATGAATATTTTATTTGATTATTTTTTTAAGAATAAATATCTCTTTCAAATCATATTATCTTTGTAAATTAATGTACTTTAGGTGCATATTCACTTATAGTAATGAAATGTAGTTATCTTATGGCATTTCACATTTATGCTGCGAAAAAATGTAGATCATTAGATATTTTAAAATATTTTATCAAGATTAAGACGAAATGGTCATTCAGTGCTTTCAGGTTTTCCATGATGGTCTAGTTTTAATTGACTCATGAGCTTAACTATTAAATTACTATAATATCAATAAAACCTCTTTCTGAGATTTGTATTTGTATTTGAAAACACACTGATTAATCATGGAAGTTGTGAGTTTTCATAAGTTTGACAAGATTTAAATTTTCATAGTTGAAATCATGGGTCAATTGAATCCAGACCACCATCGAAAACCTGGAAGCACTGGACGGCCGTTTCGTCCTATTATGGGACTCCTCAGCAATGCGCATCTACGATCCCGCACTCGTAAGATTCGAACCCAGGACCTACCCGTCTCGAGCCGGAGCCCTTAAGCGGTAGACCACTGAGCCGTTATCCAACGGTGTTAATGTCTAACTTCAACCAATCCACGATTTTGAGCGATCGTTCACCAATTGTCTTCAGTGAGTTGATATCTCTACAACAGACTTGGTAGAACTCCACTGGAGATTTAAATTTATTAAGTTTTGAATTTAATTGAAAGTATCAATCTCGAAAATATTACCTTAATAGTATTTGATTCCGAAAAATATTTATGTTCAGTACGTTAATCTTTCTAATGATTGTCTATTCGAGGTAAATCACTGATGTAAATTGCCTTCAAATAAAAAATCTCCACAACCGCCCCCCCCTTGCTAATAAAACATGAAGTAATTCAACTGCTGCAGTTACTAAATAAACAATCTTAACCAGTCTTTATTTACACAAATTCAGTTATTTGTTTCAACTTTGTATCTTACCCTATATCTACATTGTCATGATAATGCGAGTTTGATATATGGAGTAGGCGTTAAGCCTGATGGTTTAGTCTTAATTTCATTATTGTATGAAAGACCTATTTGATCCGAATCGTCCAGTCTGTCATGTTTTAACTAATGATTCAATAATGTTTATTTATTCGTTGAATATTTCGTATGTAAGCTAGTTATCCTACTAAAAAAAGGGTTAATTCTCCTGATTACCGATCTTGTCGTTGATTTTGGTCCATTAAACTGTTTGCATCGGTTATTCGGTCTTGTGGATGGCTTTCACTGGACCATATTGTATTGTTACATATTATTAGTCTGTCAAAATCTTGTTTTGACTGTCCTAAAGCAGTGCATCATTCCTTAAACTTCTAATGTACAACACTGGGTGCACAACTCAGTTAAATTGGTTCCTTATGATCATATTACATCATTCGATCCTGATTTCGCTTATTTATTAGACAATCTCTAAATGTCCTTCTTTAATTGAATCATGACCCACAACAGAATGCTAAATAAGGTGGATCCATACATTTTGAAAAATTTCACGAAAAACTGCTCAAGGGAACCAGTCAAAATAACACCACAAATGATCGAGATAGTAATTAAAATTCATATATCTTAGTTTAGGTCCTTCAATTGACATAACTTCATTAACTTATGAGCAGAAACGAGTTTCAGTAATTTTCATCATAAATTGACATGAATTAAAGAACTATTAAAAACTAAGAAAATTCTAATAGCTGATTCTTACCAGTTTAAGAGATAAAAAGAAAATATGACAAATTATCCTCATACAATTTTGCTTATTTATAATAATTATGAGTTTATTTGTGACTTCCTGAAGTTATATTAGAACAGTGACACGTGGAATTAACATTAGTGAAAATAGGACAGAAAATCTTGTGCTTGAATTATTTGAGAATTTCGGTATAGGTTAATTTGACTGAAATTGGAAATAAGAAACATAAAATTCTAACCTAATTATCTTAAGATATGGTTTATACTGTGAGACCAGATTCTGTTTGGCCAAGTCTTTTGTGTTATTCATAAGGAGTATTCTCAAGAAGTTTCAAACCATAACGAAGCGAATTCAGTTAATTTTAGCGCTTAATGATTCATCAACTACTATCCACATGTAAAAATCACATTCAGAAGATATGATGATTGCACTCAACTGACTTATTAAATAATAAATTGTCATTACAGTTTTAGAATCCTTAACAAGCGACATTTCTTTTCTTCCAAATTTGCAGACTTGTTAGTAATGAGAAGAATAATTCAAACAACTCGATGGTTATTTAAATAATATATCAGCCTCCAGATAGATGGTTTGTGAAATATTGGATACTTTTTTCAGCGTCTGAAGTCCTACCTTCCTTGTTTTAATTAGAATAATTTTATTAAAAAAACATACTTGATATTCAAGTGAATTCTAAATATACTACTTTAAACCTTAACTAAAAATTTGATATTTTCATTAAAATAAAAACAGTAGAATTGCCATGAAGTACATCTTTCTACAAGATGTGAATGTCACTTAACTGGTTCAAATAAGGTAATGATTTTTAGTCAGGGAACGCTAAATAATTTGATTGATTGTGTGCTTTTTTTTGAGGTATACTGTACACAAGCTTTGAAATGCGTCGTGGGAGAGACAGATTAGACTCAAGCGAAATTCAAATTTTATTTATTGTGAAATTTATTGCTTAGTATCAGATAAAAGTGACACAGTTGTTTTTTAAGCTTGACTAATGGATCACTTCTGTGTAACCACTTTTCTTTATCAATCTATTTCTATGTTTAGTCTAATAAATCATATTTTTAGTTTCATAATCTTTTATTAAATTACTGTTAAAATTCATGTTACGCTTGAAGGTAGCATTTAGTTTCAACAACTTGATGATATGTTTACCATATAATGAACATTCTCTCAGTAAACACAATGTTGAGACTAGTAAAAAAGAATACATTAAAACGATTTTGAACAATATATTAAAAGCTCAGATTTGATTCCACTTTTTTTCAGAATAATTTACGACCTGTGGTCTAGTTCTGCTACAGAGACACATTTAGAGCTTGACAACTCCGTTAAACAGTATAAAATTAATTTTCCGTTAGAAAATCATATTAGCAAATGAATGTATAACTCATGTAGATTTAAAAGTTAATAATTGGAATTTGAAATGAATCTGTATATCGTGACCTTTTGATAGATGAATGATTCGCTTTCTCACTATAGATTACTTAAGCCTAAATCTGACTTGCCATGTCACCTTGCGACATCATGTCATCTATTCGCTCCATATATCAGCGTAATTTATCAGCGAAATGGTTGACAAAGTAATATGTATGCCTCTGAAAAGCGACTTGAATTTTCTAATGGTAGTAATTTATTTTGTTTACGTGTACTTTTTTTAAAAGATCATAATTCGTTTGGAACATTATGGAGAAACTCCAGTTGTTCGTTGCATGAGTCATATATATCATCCAAATATTGAAGATTATGATATTGGTGGAGCTGTTTGCCTTAATTTACTTAATAACTGGAATATGTAAGTTTCGAATACTAACTATTACCATTATTCTAAATAGCTTTGTTTGTACACTAATTAGCTATTAGTTGTTGATAAACACATGTACGTATTTTTGTAATCGATTTATTTCTTTTGTGGCGCAACTTTATAATTTTGAGGTTGAAAGTGTAATAAGGCTACATTTTGAATAATACGTAACAATCCTTTTCAGAGTTATTTTATTCACGAAGTTTCCTTGGATGAAAATCAATGTTTTATAAATGAATGATCGGAAAAACGTTCAACGAATTAACCTCTTTCACTTTGGGTACATTTTCATCCAGATTGAACCAAAGTTCTCCTGTCAATTTGCGTCTATGACACAGGTTTTGTGGAAAATACTTTACTGTCTTTTTGTTCCCATTGAATCATTTTCATTGAAATGGGTTTCTACTTGTTTTCGATGCAAAAGGTTTTTCTTTCCGATGTCATGGTGTGACTGGCTTCAAATTCTTAACGTCAAATAAATTACACTTCGACTTTGAGTCCCTCAAATGTATGACGATAGTGTATTGCCATTAATAGAGTCATATCAGGACTAAGGAATAAATAAAATAGCACTAATTACTAAGTCGACATCAAGTATATAAACATTTTATTTCTGTGATAGGACAGTTGTAGCCAGGTTAACGTGGAAACTATGTTTCAGGCTATGACATCAACCAACAATGGTCTGACGTCAAGAATAATATAAATGCAGATATACCATCTTGACTAATGCAAATATGCGTAGGAACTCAACTAAAGATTACCTATCAATGAATTAGAATCAATCAATGCAGCTTGAGTATTTCTTGTCATATCCCAGCCTTTCCGCCTATTTAAACATATAAATCCTTTACAATAGAGAATAATATATGATAAGAACAGCAATATTTTGAAAAAGTCGAAAAATCCTTAGGTTTTACATTTCAAGTTAACAATACTGGTATTAATAATAATTGTAAATGTTATAAAACAGTTTACTTTGATTCTTTTGTTTTTTATGGTATCTTCTCTCTTTTTATGGTTAAATCAGCGGAATGGGCCTTAAAGCTATCATTAATGGTTTACTGTTTCTATTCTATGAACCTAATGAACAAGATCCAATTAATGAGCACTTTATTATTCCAGCTGGATCTAGTTTTCAACAAGCAGTTATCGAATCGTTACAAGGAGGCAGTCATCCCCATTATTCGGGACTACCAAATAAAGCTTGGTGTATTTGGCATAAAAAAAACAAGATAATGGAACAACAGGATTCAATGGAAATTAATGAGAAAAATAATAAACCACAAAAACATCTAAAAGATAACTACAGTAAATATCTTGGATGTAATGAAGTTATTGATCAACATCTACATGAAGAAACTGATTGTGAAAATGCTAGTGACCATAATAAGAGTCCATCGATTTCATCAGAGAAACAAGTATAAATCACTGTTAATTTCATTCTGTTTTTGATGTCAGTAGTTAACTAGGCTTTTATAAAACTAAGAAGTGCTCAATTTTAATAAAATAAGTGTATTTTTTGTGACAGTCTAATGAGTAGCAAATTATATATCTGACATTTTCGGACTTAATCTAAGCCACTTCTTCAAAGTAAATAAATAACCGAAATAAAATTAACCGAAGTTTGAATAGTACAAAAGGAAACAATACAGAATATTTTTAGCACAATCAAGATCATAATAGGTCTGAATATGTCAATGTCAAGTTATTTTTGGTCAAGGTAAATTTGTATGACATGTTATTGTAATAATTTGTGCTTCTGAAGATGGGTATGAAAAATGTATACATTTGTAATATGAAGTACTGGGGCTGAAATTCAGTTTGTGTGTGCAGATTATGTGAAAAGTAAATAGAGTTCAGGTTTGGCGAATGTTCAGACCTTCTTTCCTATTGAGCAGAGAGGGATTTAGCATTGTGTGAAACGTTTCGGCTACTCGCCTCTCTTTATAGTTGGAATAGCCTTCCTAAATTATTTTGATATCTTTAGTGATTATTGAAAATAGAATGTACTGCTATTGTTGATTTATTCTGTAAATTTTCCAGTTGTACATGTTTATTCGGAGGTCTTCTTGTGTAACTTCCGTGTTCCTTGGCACGAGTCGATATCACACGGGAATAGTCCCTAATGTAGGACACATCACAATCGACACAATTTAATCTGTGGACACAATTTTGTGTCGAAGTTAACAAGATCTTATCTATTGTTCGAACCAAAGTGTTTCCTAGAATGTTGGTTGTCATATAAAAATCTTTAATTTTGTACGTTTTCAATATCGATTGTAATTCTTTTGTAGTACGTTCGCTACTCCATTCATTTGTTTATATAAATACTTTTGAAAGTGAATAGTGTGGAATTCAAGCATAGTTTGAGGGATTTCATGATTGGACTAATGCTTAGGTGAATCTGCTGGATAGAGTAATATCATTCTCTAGTAAACTATTAACGAAGTCTAAACATCTATCATTTGGAATGCTAACGTATAAAGATATACCATCATATTAGTTAGGAATAATATATTTGTGAAATCTTAATGTCTTACATCAACTCGGCGCTCAAATACTGTGAAACTATTCGCTCTAATTTAGACGAAAGTTCTTATATATACCATCATAGTTTACCACTTTTTCGTTCTTGTTGGTGGATAACTCCTAGAACTTTGATTTGCATTCGTATGAATCTTTTACGACATTAATTGGGTTGTGTTGAAGTGGCTTCAGTATACTACTTGGATATTTAGATAAATCATATGTGAGAGTATTTATTAGGTCCACTATGGGACTTAAAGAAATGTCAGGCTTGTGAGCTTTTGGTAGCCCATAGAAATATGATGTGGTGTTGGATTTATGGTAATAAAGTAAACCATACGGAAACGTCAATATATGGCTTAAGTTCTTTCAGAAGTTCACTTTTCTCTGATTCAACTTTATTTTCAACCACTTTTAAATTCTTTGAATTAATCTCTAAATGTGGTCCCGTTGATAAATGATTAAGAGCTTTTTCTTCATAGTCGCTTTAGTTCGTGGCCACTGTTGAATTCCCTTGGTCAGCTTTGGTAATGACAATCATTCTGTGTTTTTGCAATGAGCGCAGAGCTTCCCATTCTTCTTTGGTAACATCAGGTGTGTTTGTTATTTCAAGATGTGAGTTGTTTCTGGACGTAATATTTGCGACTGCCTGTCCGAAAGTGTTTCTAGAAACAGTTCTAGAACTAGAGCGATTTACAGAACACTGAGAAATGTTCTATGTAAACTAAAGTCTAGTCCTCCAACCACATTCAATATATAATTTTCTACTTATTAGACTATCACAAAAAGTATATTTATTATTAACGATCTACCCAGTGATCCATTTATTTCAAACTATGAAGTAAAACCTTAGCAATGATACCTAAAATGATCAATTTTACATAAATCAATGATGTTTTATTTGTTATTCATCTTAATTAATCTGTTTCATACTAACATGTTTTTATTTTGCAATCAACTAAAAAAAATTCATAGTTGAATGTTCTCTTCTTGATCATCATTATTACGAGTTAATGATGTGATCGATTAATCATTAAACATTTAATGATCTAGAACAAAATCATTTCTCTTTTTCTGTCTTTTATGACAACATTCTTCAAAATTATAATCCAGTTGTTGTGTAATATTAAATACATTAGACTAAATGGTACTACTCTTAACATTGCTTAGCTATTTAAGGTGAAATAAACATGATAAATTTAAATATACGACTTTTAGGTAACATATGCTGTAATATGAGGACATTCTGACGAAGTAAATTTCGTTGGTGTTTTCATAGAAAGTATGGAGTTTATATGCAAACAACAGATTATTTTTTGTCTAATTACATAAACGAACATGTTCGTTATTTGAATGTAAAACAGTAAATTGAAGTGTTACTTAATCTCCAGTTAGTTTCAAAATATCAAGGTCTTATCAATGAATAATATGAAAAAAATATCAAATAATTTTATATGGTTGAGATCATGAGTCAATTGAAGCTAGACCGCCACGGAAAACCTGGAAGCACTGGATGGCCATTTCGTCCTGTTGTTGGACTCCTCAGCAGTACTCATCCACGATCCTGCCTCGCGAGATTCAACATTAACACCGTTCGGTTCCGACTCAGCGGTCTATCGGTTAAGTGCTCTGGTACGAGACTGGTAGACCCTGGGTTCGAATCCC